>NC_140970.1:63296668-63389168 GCF_056783735.1 Eptatretus burgeri | reverse complement strand
CCAGAACCAAAAACAATATATGTATAACAGCCCTCACAGCTCCACTTCCCCCCCCCCCCTTCCTCAAAAAACCCCAAATATGATTAAAAGTAAATATACTCCTTTTTAAAGTTGATTTTAATCTTACCCTGTGCATTTACAAGCCCCAGATATGACCTTCCCAGCAGTGTTCAGAAGCACCCAAACCAGATGCAATGTCTCCATCAAACTCTTTCATTGTGCAGAGGCAAACACCCCAGCCTTCTCTCAGGTAGTTTTTGAAGTATTTTTGGCTTCTTTGAGAAGCTTTCTGAGTCATTTTAGGGAATAATCCTCATCTCAAACACAAGATACAAGTTCACATGCCCCAAAGATCGCTATTTCTTGGGAGTTTCTGTGCATGCTGAGCATTCTGGGGAGATTTCATCATTTCCAAAGTCTCATATTCCCCTGGGTGTCTTGACGAGTTGGCATTTTATGATAAGGCAACTTCTACGTCAGTGGTGAAGTCAACCACCACAATTACCACATTTGGTTCCTTAACTATGACGATTAACTCGTTCACATATCACCTTGTACCTGCAAGACTAGGATCCCTGCCACTGCACATCGAATGTGAAATGGTTCTTCAATTATGTCTTCCCAGCCAAGTGGATTGGTATACATGGACCAATAGGTTGGACACCTCGTTCACCTGACCTGTCCCCATTGGACTAAATTGTATGGGGTTATATAAAACAGTTGTTTACTCATTAAACCCACATTCATTGGATGAACTTGGGGCTATGATCACAGATGCAATTCATGAAATTACTTGGCTGCGACTGGAGAATGATTTCAACAATTTGGAAAAACAGATGGAATGATGTATTGCAAAAGATCATGATTATGCTGAAGCCGAAAATTTTGAACTATATTGAGTAAAAACTGTATGAATTCTGCTGTCTTGCCCCATTGTTTCTATACTGTGTACATCATTTGTTATAAAAGCAAGTTGCACAAGGGCTTTATGGACACCCTGGTATGTATACAGTATATCTTCTTCTGTATAAGTAATACGCTTATTCTGTTTTTTATGACAAAAATTGAAAATTTTCATCATATGTTGATCTGTCTGTAGCTCGTTTGGAGCTTGTAGCTCGACTCAGCATGGCTCAGCTCGGCATTTACTGTGAGTGCGATAACTCGCGAATGCTTTCAGCTATCTTCGTCAAAATTTACCAGAGGATTCCGGACAAAAGTGAGACTGTCCATATTTTTTGACTATATATATATATATATATATATATATATATATATATATATATATATATATATATATATATATATATATATATATATATATATATATATATATACATATATATACGAGGTGTGTTCAAAAAGTATCCAACCTTAATTTTTCGTGCGTAAACAAATGAAGCTCGGGAGGGGTGGTTTGGTGCACGTATGTAGGCGATCCTAATCCGTATGCGTGAATATTTTCCCGCCTGCAGAAGCTGTCAGTCGCCGACAGACCGCCGATGAGTGAGGAAGTGTAAGTGAGCGCCGTCGGATTTTCTTTTTGACAAAAATGACGGAAAAACTTGAACAACGCTACTGCATCAAATTTTGTGTAAAGCTTGGCGATTCTCAAATGGAAACGATCCGCAAGATTCAACAGGGCTTCGGGAACGAAGCAATGGGCACCACACAGATAAAAGAGTGGTACAACCGCTTCAAAGATGGTCATACATCAGTGGAAAGTGAAGCACGTCCTGGTAGGCCCTCAACATCCCGACATGAGATCGTCATTGACCAAGTAAGGACCCTGCTGATGCAGGATCGTCGAATCACGATCAGAGAACTTGCAGACGAGGCAGGCGTCAGCATTGGATCCGTTCATTCCATTGTGACTGAGGATTTGGGCTTAAGGAGAATCTCAGCGAAGTTCGTGTCAAAGCTTCTAACGATCGAGCAGAAGCAACTCCGTTTTGAGATCGCACAGGACATGCTGGAGACTATGAACAGCGATCCCAACTTCAACACAGTGATCACTGGCGATGAGACCACAGTGATCCGTCATTTTGTCAAAAACGAAAATCCGACGGCGCTCACTTACACTTCCTCACTCATCGGTGGTCTGTCGGCGACTGACAGCTTCTGCAGGAGGGAAAATATTCACGCATCCGGATTAGGATCACCTACATACGTGCACCAAACCACGCCTCCCTCGCTTCATTTGTTTATGCACGAAAAATTAAGGTTGGATACTTTTTGAACACACCTCGTGTATATATATATATATATATATATATATATATATATATATATATATATATATATATATATATATATATATATATATATATATATATATATGTCAAAGGTCAAGGTGACAGTGACATTATTTGCATTATTTTTGTCATACCTGTCAGGCTAACACCTGACACCTTCTTGGTTGTTTGTTTGTCTATCTTTCTGTCGATTTTCTCTTAAAACACTCGACCAGCGACCATAAAACTCATATCATTACCCGGCGCACGTGAAGTGAAAAGTGGGGTTAAGCAATAATTGGTTCACTTCTGTCTGTCTGTCCTGTCTACAAACGGCAGTTTATGATTGAGTAACAACTCGATTTCAATAGAATGTTATATTTTGAACATGAATCAGAACAAGAATTGGAAGACAAGTTTGCTGTTTGAGGGTAATTTGGCTCTGAATTTGTCCAGATCGCGCATGCACACAGAGGAGTGAGATTCTTTCTTTGTTATTCTGTCTGCCTGGCTGGCAGTCAAACAAAACTGAAAATCATTCCAAACAGGAAAATTACTATTTAGTGAAGGACACAAATAACAGGCATAAATAACTACTGCAACTTTGTAGCTTTGTGTACGGCCGAGTGAAGTCTGCTTTTGATGTAATAAACGGTGCTTGATCCTCTCCATGTGTCCTCATCTGACTCGCATGATGCGTCGAGATGTTCGTTGTAGGTGGTGTTCGACAGGACAAGCAGCATTCAAACGAGTCAAATCTCACATTACTGCAGACACAGTTTCCACGCATTACAAACCTTCATGTCCTCTCATTCTTGAGTATGTTTGGTGTTGGCTTAATGGTTTGGGTGGTAGGCTTGGGATCCTAGGATCCTGAGTTCAAATCCCACTCATCTGTTGAATTAATACCAGGTGGGGTTAACTCGGCCTTTTATCCTTCCGAGGTCGGCAAAATGAGTGCCAGTATGCTGGTATACTGTGTCGGAGTGGCGACCCGTCCAGGATTGTGCCCAATAGCCAAGGAGACTGCTTAAGCAGCACCAACGCTCTGCACAGAGTATGGTCCTAATCTCCTCTCCTCCTCTTGAATGTTACAGCTCGTCATACGGCATCAGTACCGTCTTGTCTCAGGTAATGAGTGATGGTGGTGAGCTTTCGGTGTGTTTTGCAGCACGTGCTCTGATGGCCACAGAGCAGAATTTTGCTCAAATTGAGCATGAAGCGCTGAGTCTGGTCTGGGCCTTGTTGAAGTTTTGTCAGTACTTGATAGATCTACATTTCCTCCTCAAAACTGATTATCAGCTGCTTCAGTTCTTGGTCAATCCTCAGAAAGGTATTCCAGTCATCACTGCTGCTCCACTACAGAGATGGTGTCTCTTCCACACTGCGTATGACTACGAAATCAAATTTCATGCTTCTGAACGGCACGCTAACTGTGATGGCCTGCCTTGACTGCCGTCCCCTAAGGTCGGTGCCGAACCCACAGATGAGTTTGAGATGTCCATGTTCAAACAGATCGAGTCTGATCCGGTAATCGCTGTGGATGTGGCCGCTGCCATTCATTATGATTCCGTTTTGCCGTGTGTTGCGCACGCTGTATTATCAGGTTGTTGGCGCGACTTGCCCTCGATGTCAGAATATGCTCCATATGAGTCGTGTGAGTCCGAGCTGTGTTTAGCGCAAGGTTGTGTTTTGTGGGGCATGAGGGTGGTCATTCCTGCTTCATTGCATCAGTGCTGTCTCAATGAATTGCACGAGCGTCATTTAGATGTGGTCAAAATGAAGAGTTGAGCACAGAGTTTGTTGTGGTGGCCTGGGCTTGATGTGGACATTGAGCAGATGGTAAAAGAATGTGCTACGTGTCAAACTGATGCTGATAATCTCTTGTCTTGTGTGTCTCGTTGTTGTGGCTGTCCGCTCATAGATTGTGGCAGCGTATTCATGAGGATTTTACGGGACGGTCATGGGCCATATGTTTCTGGTAGTGATCGACGCTTACTCAAAGTGGCCGGAAGTAGCAATCATGCAGTCCATCTTGGTAGAGAACACAGTGAAGGGTCTGCGGAGTATTTTTGCAAATAAAGGTGTTCTGGAGATTTTAGTTTCAGACTGGTCCACAGTTTGTCTCAGAGGAGTTTGCTGTGTTCATGCTTGGTAATGGTGTCAGACACCTGAGGTCGGCACCTTACCACCCAGATACAAATGGGCAGGCTCAGTCATTTGTCAAAGCTTTGAAACGTACCTTACGTAGGGGCCAAGCGGTACCATCTGTGCAGAGTAGGGTCAATGTGTTTTTCCATGCCTATTGTAATTCGATGCATTCTACTATGCAGGAAACGCCTGCATTCTGCATTTATGGCCAACAGCTGAGGTCGTGGCTGGATCTGCTTCGACAGTTGTTATGGCGACTGATGATTGTTCGTTCATGGTGGACCAGCCAGTTTTGGCATGAGAGCACACTGACAGAAATGGGGACTGGCTACTGTGATCCGAGTTTTCAGACCGGCCAACTACTTTGTTCGTACTTCAGCCGGTCTTACCTGGAAATGTCATGTGAGTGAGTGGTTGGCTCGTGGGTCTGATCTTTCATATACTGCCGATTCCGTTCTGCCGTTCGATGTGTCCTCATCCATCAACATGCCCATGACCACGTTCTGAACACCTGTCCCTCTTACCTGTGGCCCCAGATGTTGAGGGCGGGGATAGTAGCATGGATGTTCTTCCGGTATCGGATGCACCTGGTTTGGTATCTGGTGAGGAGCCGTCACCTGTTTCCAAGGTCCTGCCATTGTCGGTCATGACTGCGATTCAATGTCCGCATGTTTCTTCCAGACGTGTTGTACAACCTGCATATCTGGGTGATTATATGACTTAAGGGGGGAGGAGTGTTGTATCGTGTACGGCTGAGTGAGGCCGCTGTTGGCTCGGCCGAGTGAGGCCTGTTTTTGATGCAATAAATGGCACTTGATCCTCTCCGTGTGTCCTCATCATTGTGCTAAAGACACCACAAACGTGTTAAATAAGGCGGTGCAAAGATGCTGCATCAACATCGGCAAATTTCCAGATTATTTTTTTTATACAACCTGTAAAATCTTTATTTTATTACCATTGCCAGAGGAGAGGGGATGTATTGCATTTGGATCCGTTTATTTGTTTGTCTGTCTGTTTGTTTATCTGAACAAAACTTTCGTGTTTTTCTCCACAACTGCTTGTCGGATTGAGAGGAAATTTTCACCATAGCAGCGAATACTCATGCAAAATATTGTTACGGCTGTGGAAATTTGCAGAACACCATAAAGGGTCCTTAGATCAGTGCAGGTAGGTCCCCACCGTTGTTTAAAGGGTATTCTTCATGTTTCACCGGGCTGCGACTCTTTTAGATAGGGTTTTTCTTTATCTATCGTTATTTTGAGCCACCATTGGAACAAACCTCCACGCAAACAACAACCACCACCAAGTACGCCACAACACCAAGCATGCAACAAACCTCCACACACACAACCGCCACCACCAACTATGCCACAACGCCAACCACGCTCACACCACCCCCACAATAATCACCACCATCTTCGCCACTACGCCCGCTTACGAACGCCATCCTTCACGGACCATGGTAGGACGGTTTCCGTGTCGGAAAATCGTCCGAGAAGGATTGGCAGGACAAAAGCTCCTGCGAGCCTGTGGGGTTTTTTCCCGCCTATTTTCCCCGCGCTTGGTGTGAAGGGAAGGGGGCAGGGCAGCTCGCTGCCGATTGGTGGATGCACGGCGTGAGGCAGTTGGAGTGAGGGAACGCCCCTTTTCGGGAACCTTCTCGAAGGGAGGCGGAGCCGAAAACGGGGTGGGGCGAGGGGCGGAGCCCCGCGCTATAAAGGGCGGACCGCACGCGGAGCTTTTTCTTCTTCTTGCTTCTGCTTCTTCTTTCTTCTGGTTCTTCTTGGTTGAACGCTTCGTCTTGGTCGATGATCTCTTGTTGCTTGAGCTCTCTGTCTCCCTCTCTCGGTCCTGCGCTCGTGGACCGGCGAGCGGCCTGTTGGTGGAGACGCGGATGGGAGGTGCCGCAGTGCGGCCTGTGGTGGACCTGCGTGTCCGGACGAGGAGAGTGCCGGAGAGGGTTCACCGGCCACAAAAGGGAGGTCCTTTCTTTTCCTTTTATTTTTGTCTGCATGGTGTGGCGCCGTCTGCCGAGTAAAACTGCTTAAGTGTCTGTGCTTGTAAATAAATCCTTGCTTTATTCGGTGGTATTGCTTTTTATTGCATTTCTTTGGCTGTACATACGTGCATGAATTATTTGCCTCAGCTGTACATATTGCATGACTGCCCTTGCGTGTGTGTGTAAATAATAAGTGTGCTTGTTCAACTGTTCCCCGTTCGTTGCGTCCTTTCCCCGTTTGAAAGTGCCATCTTACATCATGGAATGAGTAGTGGGGTTTGAACGCCCGGTAAAGAGAATCGGATCCGTCGAGGTCGGCGATAACACCGCTCGGTTATCACTGGAGTACGGAACGGACCGCTTAAGCGGTTCATGTCCCAGGCCAACCTGCGGCACGGTGCAGCCCCTCGGTAGGTTACCCGCGCGGGTACTGAGGTATATCGACATTCGGCGATTCACCCTATTTCGCACGGGTAGAATGCGAACTGGGCTGTGGTGAGGTTAAACGCCCACCCGTGACTAGTTTCTGGCGGTAGTTCCAGGAGGGTCACGACTGAATTGTCCGTCCGGTGGGCGACGCGTTTGCGATTGGAGTTACGCGACCGATCACACGCCGGCGGGCACGAATTCGTAACAATATTTTATTGATAATTATGACGTCATAGCTCATGTGGCGTGGCAGCCATTTTGGAAAAAGGGAAAAACTTTGAACCTCTATATCTCTGCAACCGCACTATGGAAAAAAATTGAAACTTGGCACATGGCAAGTACTCCTCATGCGGAATAAATGTGATTTTATGACGTCATAGATGCCTTCGTTATGACGTCATAATTGCATATGTAGAACGCTACTTCTCATCAGTATGAAAATTTTTGAGGGTCATCTTGGGATAAAATGGTCCACATAAAAAAATTTGATGACATCATTGGTCACGTGATTCAGCAGCCATATTGTTTTTTTTTTGTTTTTTTTAACCTTCAAAAATCTTCTTCTCTGAAGTGGCTGAAGAGATCGAGGCAAAACTTTACACATATCCAGAGGAACAAAAGATTCACACATATGATGTCATAGATCACATGGTTTGGCAGCCATATTGGATTTACTGTAAAACCTATAAAAAATATTCTTCTCCAGAAGGGCTGGACAGATCGAGGGGAAACTTCATGTAAACGTTACCCAAATCACGGGTGTACAAGTTTGTTTAGGATTAATTTATAGGTCATATGGTTTGGCAGCCATATTGGATTGAAGAAAAATATTCAATAATGTTTTCTCCAGAACCGCTTCATCAATCAACAAGAAACTTCAAAATTATGATCTAATCGTGATAGGGAATACATGTTTTTAATTTCAACTTGATCGGACACATGGTCTGGCAGCCAGAATTATTTAATTTGTTGATCTGGGTTCTTTCTTGTTTTTTTTGTTTTATTTGGACAAGCTCACTTGGTCGTGCCTGGATGGGTTTAAGGGTAGAGGAGTCGCAGCTGAAATGTGAATCCTATCCAGGTTCCTCCTGATGACTTTATCTTTGATTTTTGCTTGTTTGGGTTCTTTCTGATGACTCCAATGCAGGACTGTACCTATTTGGTCTTCCATTTGATTTGAATTGCATTTATTTTAATCCCATTCTAAATTAAATTGAATAATAATAAAATATCATGGGTCAGGGTCAGGTGTCTGATCAAAGCGGCGTTGCATCAAAGCGGGACGTCTTGGTACCCGGTCATCACTGCCAGCAGTTATAAAGTGGCAGTTCTAATTATGTCTCATTAATTATGTAACACAAGTTCACAAACACCACACAAAAGTCCTGGCGAGGGTCTGCAATCTCTGATTGCTCTTTTTCTTGTTTCAATTGAATTAATTATATACTTGAACAATGTGGAATACAAATGACCTTTTTAGCACTTTCAAACCCCTTCCGTTTGGCAGTATTTGGACATGTTAAATAAGGTGGTGGAAGAGACACTTCATCAACAGTGGATAACGTTTGAAATTAATTTTTTTTCTACGACCTTTAAAATCTTTATTTTATTTCAATTGAATTATATACTTGAACACTGTAGAACACAAATCACCTTTTTAGCACTTTCAAAACCCTTCTGATTAACAGTACTTGAACAAAATATACTTTGACAAAATGTCAGTACTTCACATTTTACATCATCATGACCAATCAAATTTGCCACTTATAGACCCTGTCTGTATCCTTGTTTCTCAACACAGCATGGGGTAATGTGGTCTATGAACTCTCGAGTTATAAAGGTTAATATGGTCTGAGGAATTCCGGTTGTACATTATTTTTTTCCATTACGAAGACCTTATATGTTTTTTTTTCACTTACTTATCTGATATTTCTACTGAACAATCACGAGATGACGGAATCGCGTGAGATTGCAAAAGAAACGTTTTATTTTATTCACTTTTAACATTGTTTTTAACTAATGGGAACAGGAATGTTGTTAAGAACGGGAAGAAAGTAGGGGGAGGGGAGGACAGAGAGTTGGGAGAGGGAAGTTGAGGTATTGGGAGAGGGGGATGAGGTCTGAGGACTCAGGGTTGGGAAAGGGGGGGTTGAGGGCTTGGATTTGGGGGGAGAGGGCTATGGAGAACTTTTTGCATTCAAAGTCAAGGCTCATGGAAGAGTTGGAATGCAAAATGGATCAGAACATAACGGAACAAAAGGAACAGCAGACAGAGGGGGAAAACACCAACAGCAGAGTTGAAGGACAAAATAAAGGGAGACTTGGACAAACAGTGGGTGTGGGGAGGAATGAGGGGTAGGGGAGGAACATGAGGTGGACAAGATGGATACAGCAGCAAACTCTCAGGAAGGACAAAAACGGAAATTTGGAAGAAGTTGGGCATGGGAGTTGGGGAAGAGGGGTTAATGGGGGTAGAAAATATCATGGTTTTTGATGGGTGATAATTTGTGATAATGGTAAACAACTGTCTTGAAGAATTGGAGGGAAGATTAAGATTGAAGAGAGTGTGGAAGTTGGTTACACAGGTGGAACTAAAAAGGAATGAATGAGTGGAGATGAGCAGTGATTCTGGATTTTGGGAGTTTCACCAGAAGGAGGTTGATGGTGGACCATATGCACCCTGCAGAATCTTGGGTAGGAGAAAGCATGGACAGAGCAGAGGGTGGAAGACTAGAAAGGAGTTGGTAAAAGACATAGAGAACACCAACCTGTCCGTGATGGGAAAGTGAAAGGCCCATAGACTCAACTTCATCACGGGAGATTCCAATAATCTTTAAGGCCTTGGTTGCCATGGCATCAAGCTGAGCAAAGCATGAAGCAGGGGTGCCAGCCCAGAGGGGAAAGCACAAGTACTCCATCAAGCTGCAGATGTAAGGCTGTGTAGGTGGATCGGAATTCAGGTGCCAAGGAAGGACATTGCATGACGGAGGATGCCCAGTTGGCGACTGGCTTTGGAGGCCAACTTTGAAATGTGGTTTGCCCAAGAAATATCAGGGCTGATAGTGAGACCCAGGAGTTTGAGTGACAACTTCCTAAAGAGGATTGTTAAGAAAGGAGATGGGAGGGTTTTCCAGACGGTCCTTTCTGAGAAAGAGAGTGTGTGTGTGGGATTTGTCAGGATTAAATGAGGTATTCCAAGCGTTTCACGAGCTTGTTATTTTGTAAAGATCTGAAGCGAGGGAAGAGGCTACAGCCTGCCTTTCTAAAGGATGAAAAATGTCACGGCAGAGGGTGGAATGATCAGAAAATTGATAAAGGGGGATATTCCAGAGTCAGAGAGATCGTTGATGAAGATTAGGAAGAGGAATGGGCCGTTGGGCCCAGAACACTGCATTGGAGCACTCCATTCTTAACAGGGAGAGGAGGGTTTTGATGAAAGGATTCCGTTGAGAGCCACATGTGGTGAAGCTGGGTAGTCCAGGGCAGTGGCGAAGCCAGGAGGAGGAGCAGGGGAGAAACTGTGAAGGTGAGGTCGAGGAGAACCTGAGAGAGGGCAGAACGAGGGGGAAGCTGAGATGGGGTGGGACAAGGAAGAAGCAGATGATGGAAAGGATAATGACATGGAGAGGTTTGACACCGTTAATTAATGTGAAGGGGAATTTGTTGTCGTGTGCACACAACCTTTTCAAAATGGACATCTTAGGATTCCCAAACTGGATATACGGTGACAGACTTAATGGGTGGGTGGTGATAATGTTTTTGGTTGAAGACACAGAGGAAAATGGGGCTGTAAGGTATAAGAATAGGCTGGATGAACTCAGCTTTTTGAAGTGAAGAGGTTTTGGGAAATAAACTTTGTAATATATTGCGGCCCCATCAGCTTAAGCACAGTTTGACAATGTTGTTTTGAAAGCAAGGTATAAAACCCTGAAACCAGAAGGCATTGGTGAGTTATTATCATTCAGGATACCATTTAAGGCACAGATTATGAAGTAGAAAATGTATAACGATGGAAGCCAGCTGAGTTATTACCTTCCACCTTCCCAGGACTTCTCTTAGAAAGGTCAACCACTCAAAGTGATCACTGAACAGCACACTGCATGCTACAAAGGCAACTGGAATGTCAAGCATTAGTCATATGGGTAAAGTTTAGTGCTGGGTGTGAAAAAGACATTTCAAAACTCCAGCATGATCCAGCAAATAATAGAGGGGATTGGATTTCTCCTTTGATTTTAAACTTTTTAAATCTAGCAAATAATAGACTCCTCACGAATTTATTTTTTCCAATATTTTCACTTATCCCCCTTCTCCCCTCACCTCTCCCAACCACATCTCATGACAATGAAATACTAAATTGACTCATCAAATCTATTAATGTCCTAATTCAGGTAAAAGAACAATGAGTAATGTTCTTTCCCTGCATATTATCTCAGAGGTATGTACAAGGTATGTACATGAGACACTTTGAACAGTGTAGTTTCCACAATGATTGTACAGTATTGTATTAATGCATTTGCAAAAATGTAAAAATGCCCAAGCACGCACTTACAAGGTTATGAAATCAAGCCATCCCATTGATGTGATGGCAAAGGAGCGAAAAAAAATAAAATAAATGCATCACAGTTTGTAATTTTCCGCAAAATTAATTTTGTGACAAAATAACAAAAATGCTGCATGACTTGCCGGCACCAGCTCTGAAAATAGCCAGGTCGTGGAGCAACTTAGAATAACAATTGTGCATTTTGTGAGGAAAGCATCAAATTTGGCACACTAGTAGCCTATCATATTATGAACAGATTTCGATATTGGGCCATCTCAAAAATTTTGATGGCAGTGGAAAATGGCTGTCACAGCCATCAGCGGCTGAATTTGAGATGGCCCAATATCCAAATCTGTTCACAATATGTTAGGCTACTAGTGTGCCAAATTTGGTGCTTTCCTCACAAAATGCACAATTGTTATGATGTAGTTAGCTAAGTTCCCCCACTAAGGGAGATGTTGACTCTCACAAGAACCAATTGGAGCAAAGGAAGACGAGGAGACTGGAGCAGGAAAGTTGGTCATTACCAAGTCCAGAAAAGAGGCTTTGCCACTGGCAGAAATCCGGGTTGGAAAGTTCACGGACTTAGTCAAATAAATTGAAGCAAATTCTATTAAAACTTCAAAACAAAAGTAGAAAACTAGAAAGCATCTGAGAATGCAAAACCCAGGACATGTCGTGAAGGAGAGCGACGGTGGCGTTGATGTGCCAAGTACCAAGCAAGTGACTAGTTTGGAAACATTCGAAGGTGAGCTTGTTGATGTAAACTCTGGAGAGAGAATTGCCCAATTTGGAAAAGTACAAGGCGATTTAACGGGCACAGACGGACCCCGAGAGGAAGGGCAGGATGCTTGTCAAATGAACCAGTGTGAAAGTGATGTTTTTGAAATGAATTTGCAGGGCCAGTCTCGGAGTTCAGATTTCGATGATGGTCGTGAAGGCCAATTACTCACTGTTTATGAATAGTATGGAGGTGATGCTAAGGCAGAGGATGGTGATGAGTTTGGTGCTTCTCGTTGTTGTGATGCAGATGGTATGGCTGGAGTTGAGAGAGGATCTACAGTAGTGTTTTTTTAATGATTGTACGTTAGGGAGTGTGACATTGGATACTGAGAAGGAAAATGACATTGAAGTTGTGAAGGTGCTGGATGGGAGGAGTGATCTTCCTGGGGCACTGCTTCCCTAACTTGGCACTCACAGGAAGGCAAGTCCTGAAGTTTGTATTGTCGAGCCAGGATTGGAGCAATCCCAAGAAGGATGTGTTGAGGAGGAGAGTTGCAGCAGCTGTAACTTTCCATAAGTTGAGCAAGAGACTTATCTTGAAACAAACCAACGTGAGTTGAGTGCAGGCATTGAAGAGAAAATCCCCCCACTTGGTGTGAACGTAAAGGATTCTGGTGATGATGATGATGCTCGGAATTTTTCATTGGAGGAGCTTGCAGTAGCTGATGTGCCCCGAGGGTCCTCTCCAGATGTCAGACCGATAGATTCTTCAGCAAGGGATATTGCGGAGAAACAGGTGGATGAACTGCATGACGAAGGTGAATTGCCAAACACTGGACTTGTTGGCAATGAGACCCATGCTGAACTTTATGAAGGACTTTGTCAGTCTTCTTTTGATCCAGTGGTTGAGAAGGATAATCCAAAAATTGTGCCAAATGAGAGGGAGTTCTAAGTTGAGGAATGTGTCATGGGGAATGAACCGTTGGATGGTGATTGTTGGATTGGAAGCAAGAACGATATGAATAAGGACAATGAGCTTTGTAAGGAGTCTGTCGGAGGTGAACACTTGCCAACAGGGCAGAGCATTGCATGCTGAACTGCAGTCATTCAACAGCGAAACCCAGAAAGTGATGAAAAGTCTTTGGGAGAGAGTATGTGTGCTTGAAGCTGAGTTGGACAATGATCGCAGCTGCTGGCAGCATGTGCAGGCTAATGTCCTAGCCTTGCAAGCTGAATTGGATGGGCTGCACCTGAAGCAAGCATCACGGGCATGGCGAGGACTCGCTGGAGCTGAAAAGAAAGTGCGGGCAAGTAAACGGCGATGTGGGAAGATGAAAGAGAAACATAAAGTGTTGCATGAGGCCAAAACACATCTCAACTCACTCCCATTCTCATTGCGAGCAGACAAACGTAACAGCCCAGGGTTGGTTTCTGGGAACGGATGAGAGAAATTTGGGTCTGCTGGATCCCGGAGGACGATGTAGGTTTCCGGGAATGAATGAGAGAAATTTGGGACAACCAGATCCTGGATGGGGGTGCAGGCATCGATTTTACTGCCTCTCGCAAGAATGTTTATGTCGCAAGGATTGCTCCAATCCTGGCTCGACAAAACAAACCTCTGGACTTGCCTATGGACACAGTTCCTGTGGCTGATCTGATTCTCTGACATCTCGTTGGGGATGTGCTTGAAGTATACAACTACACCCAATCACTAGGTAGACATCTTTTTTTTTCATTGGGGTGATACTACAAGATCCACAAGATTTGGAGTGATAGACATCTTTAGAAAATACATAAATAAATAAAAAGGATGGGATCCAGAGAGTTTGAAAGCAACTAATCGACAGGGATGGATTAAAAGGGTGTGAAGAAAATTAAAAGGGGTGGATGACACTCTTGGACCCGATCAACCTGCGACGACGTATACTTAAGGTAAAGTGCTTTGATGCTTCCTGTCCCAAAGGTTCAGTTTTGTGAGAAATTGGGACATAGGTAATTAGGATGAGAGCGGGCGAGAGTGACTCAATAGTCGGTAAAGGGATTGGTTTGGAAACCAAAATCGTCTTGTGGTGTTGATACCTGTTATGTGTCAACTGAATTGTGTTTGGAGAATGAATGCGGATTATAACATGTAAGCAGGCCATGGCAGTGTAGGAACACGATCACCATTTTGCATAGCATTATTTGAAAACTGAATGACAGCGGGGGAGGAAATGAGATGTTGGATTGTGAGGGTGGGGAAGATATGTGGGTCCATAGGAATGGATCCAGCTCTGGAGGAGCGGTGACTGCGGCCCCCCCTTGGGTAATTTGTCCCTGGCAGCTGGTAGTGGATGAGGCTGCGAGAGAGCCTGGGTAGTGTGGAGAAATGGAAACCCTCCCTGGCGAGGCATACAGCAAAAGAGGTGTTTAGCTGTCAGGGACCGAATAATTGAAGGTTGGGGGGGGGGAGGCGAAGAAGTTGTAAGTCGGACGACTTGTTTTTGGACTGAAGGCACCACAACCAGAAGTGCCCCCCACCATTTTTGTTGTATGGTGCTTCCCCGCTGCCTAGTTGAGGATCACACATGTGTGTGTGTGTGTGTGTGTGTGTTGTGATGAAGACCCTCACCAATCCCGGCCAAGAATTGAGGGGAGTCAACAGAAGATTCTCGAATATACGGTTTATTGAAGCAGCACAGCTCTTGCAAGCGGAGGTGGCACAGGGACCAACCACAGCAGTCAAACCCTGTACCACATGTGTCATAACATTAAAGCCATGGTATTGCAGGGTTGGAATGAATGATTGATATTGGGTGTATGCGTGTGAGTGTGTGAGGGAAGGTTCACTGAATCCATGTCAATAACCTGTACCGGAGAGACAGGGCTCAGGGAAATTTGAAATGTGTAAATTCGGATGGCTCCGCAGGTAACGTTGGGTATTGTGGCATCCACTGGGGAATGCAATCTTTGGAAGGGGGTTGTACAAATGTTAAAAGTTGTTTTTTTTTGGATAACGTTTTGCCTGCCATGATATATTTTTGTGTGTTTTCTGGCATTTTCTACCTTACCTGCCCCAGGAGTTGGAAGTGAGGAACCAGGAGTTTTGCAAATATTTGAATTGTTGTGTTTAAGGGGTGTAGAACGTTAAGGAGAATAGGTAGGTTAGCTATGGCTCGCTTCCCACAGCCCTTCCTAATTTATTTTATCGGCCAGGTACGAGTCGGTAAGTGGTAAGTCTGGAATGGTAGCACCTGCATTGAACCTTGCAGGAGCTATGGTTCCAGGGGAGGAGGGGGGAGGGGGCTGTATTATAGTTGTGAGGGTATATGGAGGAATTTAATATGAAAGTTAGGATTGAATAGAGTTTTTTGGTCCGTGGACGTGTAGGAGACACCTCGATGTAATTAAGTACGGAAACTGAGCTTAAGTGTTAGGTGTCACCACACCGGGGGGGGGGGGAGCAGTGTTAATTAGATAGGAATTAAGGCCAAATTCTACAATATGATTGCCACCCTCTGACTTTTCCCTTTGTTTTTTTGTACTACAAACCAGCAATGGACCATTACAACTGAGCTGCATGACCAAGTAGAAAGAAGCCCCCCTCCAAGGGTGACGGCGGGTGAAGTCACGCCCCTGAGGCTGATGATTGATGGGCATGATGTCAGAAGTGAGGCAGTCACGCCGAACAGGTGAGAAGCCCCGCCTTCCCAGGCTTGGTGTGAGCAAGCCATGCCCCGGGAGGAAACGATGGTTCGGTGATGTCAGAGAGAGATCGGAAGGAATGCACGAGTGCGGAGTGAGGGACTCACGTGGTCGAGAATGAACGTAGCTAGGAGATGGCCGCAACAACATGCTTGTGAGAGTCAACATTTCTCTGGCAATTTTCAGAGCTGCCTCAGAGTGGGCGTGTCTGGCAGTTCATTCAGGCAAATTGGCAAGGACTGCAAGCTGCCATCTCACTTTGGCACTGGATCTCCTCGAACCACCACCCCTGATATTAATGTGGCCTGGGGATTCTTCCACAAAAACCTGCTCTATCTTATGCACAGATTCATCATATAATCGTCTACAGCTATCCTTCTTCAAAAACCTGCTGGTTCCAATGTTAAGTCTGTCTTTGGAGTATGCTCCCCCTCTATCCCTTTCTCACTCCAAAGGGCACCACAGCTCACTCTGTTCTTGAGAAAGCCAAATGCCTAAATTATGTGTTTGCTTCCAAATCCCATGTCCCCCAACTCCTCAATCCCTGTAGCCAACC
The DNA here is from genome assembly GCF_056783735.1 of Eptatretus burgeri. Lineage (NCBI taxonomy): Eukaryota > Metazoa > Chordata > Myxini > Myxiniformes > Myxinidae > Eptatretus > Eptatretus burgeri. Next base: position 63,372,852 of record NC_140970.1, on the reverse strand, counting down.
TACTCAATAGCACCCAATGCTCCTCAACTCATGGGAAAGTGGAGAAGTTTCTGGCAACCCTCAACTCTGATTCTGCAACTGTGCCTGATGGCATAAGAGCACGTCTTACATGTAAGGATGTCTTACAAACTTGCTCTACTGAGCTTGCACATCCTATTTCTGCTCCTTTCAGCTTATCATTTTCCCTAGGTCATCTTCTGTCTACTTGAAAGTGAGTCCACATCACTGAATTACAGAAATATCCTGAAAAACAGGTCCTCTTCAGATCTATTAACATACTCACAATCATCGGCAAGGTCATGGAATCTAACATCACAGTTGACATCAAATCCTTCCTTTTCTCCAACAACCTGATCTTAAACCATCAGTTCGGATTCAGACCCAGTTAGTCTACCCTGGCTGCCAAAGCCACCTCCACACATGACTTACTGACTTATTCTGCTGCCATGACCAATGTATGGCTCTCAACTGGATCCTCTCACCTCTTCTCCCTGTCAAGGCTGCAATGCCCCAAGACAGTGTCTTTAGCCCAGTCTTATTCCTAATCTTCATCAATGGTCTTTCTGACTTCCTGGAAAATCCTCTTTATATCCTTCATGATAACTCTGTTGTCACCTACAGCATCCCTCTTTCTTCAAATAGGCAGACAACATTGTTTTCCCTCTCTGCAAACGTTGATAGAACAATGAGCAGGCCCCACACATGGAATATGTCGTTCAATCCTGACAAATCTCACATGCTCACTCTGTCTCTCCAGAAAGATTGTCTGCTGAACCTTCCTATCTATTTCCTTTAACAAGGCTATTGAATAAGTTCAGTCAACCATGATATTTCTTGGGAAAATCACATGTACAAGTCGGCCTCCAAAGCCAGCTGCTGACTGGACATCCTCCATCATGGAAAGTTTTTCCTTGGCACATCTGAACTTTTATCTACTTACAAGGCCTTCATCCGCAGCTTGATAGAATACTGCTCTTCCTGCTGGGTTGGCGCTCCTGCCTCACACCTTGCTTGAAGCTGTGGAATCTAAGGACTTCACAATCATTGGTATCTCCCACGATGAAGCTGAGTCTCTGGGATTACCACTTTCACATCGCAGGTCGGTGGGCAGCCTCTGTCATCCTCATCAATATTTTTGCTCTTGTGCCCTCTGCACTTTCCATGCTCTGTTGACACCCACCCCCCCCACCCCCAATAATTATTCAGGGCACACTGCCAGTAACCCCTCCTGGTGAAACTCTCAAAATCCTGAATCACTGCTCACCTTCTTTACTCATTCATTACTCTTTTTTTCCCCACCTGTGGAACCAACTTATTGTGGCTCTTCAATCTTATCCTTCCCTCCATTGCTTCAAGAAAGCTGCTCACTACCATACCCTATGCACAACCATATCTTTTCCACCCATATTTACACTCTCCAAGCCCACCTCTTTACAGGTTTCGAGATTTTACTTCCACTTCTGTGATTACCCTAACGAAATGGTATTGCTTTTGGGTCCGTTTGTTTGCCTGTCTGTCTGTAAGTCCACACATAATGTGCTTACGTAAGCCACAAACGTCACCTCGTGGTAGTTAGCGTTGCACGCTATGTTTTTTCAACCACGTACCTCTATAAAGGATGTACAATTACAATGCGAGTACAAGAATATTCGTTTTTCTGTAAAGTACATGCAATTAGGAAGGTGTCTTTTTCTATGAAGTATGTAGTATTAGAGCGTGAGTAAATGTATAAAATACATCCAATCAGAACATGAATCCATACAATAAAACCAAAAAGGTATATCTGTCTGCACTATGAACATAAACCTACTGTACGTTGTCAATGCATTGTCTACACGCTACACAAACACACCACAACACAAACACCATACAAGATGCACCAGACAAAACAATTCCTGGCGTGGGTCTGCAATCTCGGATTGGTCTTTCTAGTTGAGTTGGTGGCTGTATGCATCTTGTTCACTCCTCTATTCTCCTCTTGCTCTCATTCTCCCCCACATCCCTTGTCTCTCAAAGTCTTCCTCCATTCTGTCCATCAATCCTGCTGATGGTTTGTTCTGCTGCCCCCTCTTGCTGCTGTTTTTCTTTCCATTCTGTTATGTCCTGTTCCATTTTGTGTTCTCGTTCCTCCATGAGCCTCAACTCTGTATAGAAATTAATTTTTAAAAGGTGACATCTTAAAAAGAATAAATTCAGTGACTTCAAGTGAATCATTTGAATGACAAGTAGCAGTCGCGAAGTTGCGTATGTGCTCATCAATAAAGTGTCCAAGTTTGAATCCTGAGGAAGTCGCACTGATCTGAACACTGCCTTTTGGATGCTGTGCCAGCAAGGTTCCTGTGCTTGGAGAACACTGTCCTCTAGCTGTGCATGCTAAAGTATAGCTGCTCGTCAGCACGCTAGTTGTGGGAATTAATATTTCAGTCTTTCAAAAGGGCTCCATAATTGTGTGCTAGTGCCCTGGTTAGCTCGCCTGTTCGAAGAACAGAGAGCTATAGCGATACCCCCGGCGTCAGCATGAGCGTCAGCGTGAGCGTGAAAATGTTAAAGTTTTTGGTGCAAGTTATTTAGAAGCTTGCCATTCATTTAATATGTGTACTAGGATGCTGATATTTGGCAGGGAGGTTCCTTTGGGGTATATTATTGATGTAGTGAAGTTGAAATTAAAAAATAATTTCAAATGTTTTAAATTTTTGACCTGTTTTGAACTTAACTTTTTTGTAGCACATCAACGTTAAAGTTTTTGGTGCAAGTTATTTATAAGCTTGCCATTCATTAATATGTGTACTAGGATGCTATTAGGCATGGAGGTTCCTTTGGGATATACTATTGGTGTAGTGAAGTTGAAATTAACAAATTATTTTAATTTTTTTTTAATTTCAACCTAAGATGGTGTCAAAGCCACCCAATGCTCGCCTGTTTATACTAATTTCCTTTCTAATGTTTTTATCTACCACATTATTTTTTACTGATTACAATATACAAATACATATATTGATTTAAAATTATTTGGATCAGACTTCACTGCGATGCTTTATAAAAAATATTATTAGACTTGTCTTTTAAAAACAAAAACGATAAATGTATAAACAGGCGAGCATTGGTTGGCTTTGACACCAACTCTCTGGTTAAATTCCCTGATAATGATTTGCTGTATAATTTGTATTAGGCAGAGTAAGTGTGAGTGCTGAGGTGTGGCTTTAGCATGTGCATAGTGAACCATAAAACCTCTTCCTATTTATGAATTTCCTTTGAAAATCTTGAAATACTCACATGATTCCAAAAAATCCATGCTTCTCTAAAACTACCTCCCTCAACCACCTTCATTGAAAATCCCACAATATCTTCAGCAAGAATAGGCTTTAAGCTCAATCCACACCGAAAATCCAAAATGATCCTACTTTGTAGTTTTATTACAGTTGTTGGTTATTCTCGTTTAAAATGTTCATTCGAGATATGGCTGCTGACTGCTGAGTAAAATTACAAGATCAAAATTCAGTTAGATCAAACAGCAGGAAGTCACAGCTTACATAATTCAATGTTATATTGTGAAAAATAATGTTTTGAGATAAAACAAAGCAAAACAGAATATATATGTATGCAATAAGTCTGAAAGATGGCCGGCACGATAACGTATAGTTATGCACACCCACCTTTGAGCTGTCAAGCCTGGGTTTAAATCTCGACCCAGCATTCTGTATAAACTATCACCCTGGTGTTTTTCATGCAGGATGATGCATCAATGCACTGCTCATTGCAAGGACAGAAGCTGGAGGATGCATCTGCCAGCACTGTTTTTGGTGGATCACAATGGGGTCTTGCGAAGAGGAAGCGTTTATTGCCATTACCCCAGCCAATTTCCAAATTACTGCCACCTTCAGTGGAATGTAAGGCTTGGCCAGCCAATTTGTGAAGGACTGGGGGCAATTGACCCCCTTCCCCAATTGACCCCACAAGGAGGTGGGAATCATTGGGGACATGAAATAAGGCATATGTAGAAATCATTCCGAAATATTCTATATTTGAATCCCAAGCAAGCAATCCAAAATTCTGCGTTTCCTGTTCCTCATCAATCTCATCCATGTTTACGTGATGCAGAAAATATTCCCACTGAATTCAAGACCATACTTCGGAAAATAAAATATTTTGAAGCTACTATTGCAACTACCATTGTATTGCAACTGCCATATCATAACAAATCAATTGTAATTTGAAAATGCTACACTGTGTATGTATTTTTACCATTCAGTATAAAATACACTAATGCTACCAATCATATCAAAACACATCACATGTCAAAAACTACAACGGCACTTGGTTTAGCACATACCTCCACCAGGCTGAACAGTCGACGTTTTGTATCCCACTGATAAGCTGGATCTGAATCCAGACCTTTACCAAAATCGAATCGGCTTGTTCTTGTCACCTAACCAACTCATCCACAAAGTTTTGTTATAACTCGTCCAGAACTTTTTGAAATATCATGCTATGTTTCGTTTTTAGCCCCATCTCTCTGTGAACAAAATTCTCGTATCTGGATCCGGATTCAGATCTTCACTAAAATCTAATCAGCTTGTCCTTGTCACACCCAAACTGTCCACCAAGTTTCGTCCGAATCCGTCCATAACTTTTTGAGATGTCTTGCTATATATCATTTTTGGCCCTGTCGTGTAGGGTCTTACGTATGTAGCAAAATGAGGTCTCGTGGGATTTGGATGTTAATTCTTAACACCATGCTTAATTTTGTAGAGGAATATGTCTTGATTCGGAAAAATTATATTGTCATTTGTTTTTTCTTCGCAATTTGAGTGGATTTTTTTTTCAGGCCATTTGTGACACACCCTAAATGGCGAGATAGTCTTGTAAATGTTTTCAACTTTTTTTTAATATCAGGGTAACCTGGACATGTAGCATATCAACTGAAAGCTTTCAGTGTATTATTGTTGACTAATTAAGTAGGATGAAACATCATGTGCAGGACGAGTACAAACACAATCAGTGATGTCAATATTGGTTCACGAGTCAGTAAGTGACCATTACATTCGTTATTCGTGTCTGTCTGTCTGTCTGTCTGTCTGTCTGTCTGTCCTGAGCATAGCTCCGTGGGTTTTAATCCGATCCTGATAAAATTTTGGTGGGAGGATTATATCATGATCGAGTTGTGTTTTCCTGAGAATGGGCGTGCTGCGCCCATTACGGGTGGAGCCACGCCCCAAAAACATGTTTTTAGGGGGTAGCCAATTTCAATTTACATCTTTTCTGAGGGGGGTTTGTCAAATCTGGCAGGGGTTTCGGTATTTGGTTAGCCCAATGGCACCTGCATAGCCCGACAGACCTCGATTTTTCATTTTCGTCCCAAGGTTAAGGTCACAAGGTCACGAACTTAGAAAATTGCAAATTTTGACATAAAAATCATACGACCGCCCAAACTTTGAGAGCTGGGATGACAATATTTTTTATGCATAATCTTGAGGTCATTCCCCACCTAAAGTCTTGAAGCAATTTTGCTCTATCTCTAACACCTTGCCCGTGGCTCCCCCTTCAAGTTTGTTTTTATGCTGATTTCATCAAAGTATGGATTATTATCTAAGGAGTGCGAAATGCCATATAGCCTATATGACGTTATATTGTTCCTGGAATGTTCCAGAGGAAGTTTTGCACCAAAGGTCATAATCCTTGACCTTTGATCTTTAAAGTTCACAAAGGTCAAATTTTCAAAGTTGTGGGAATCAAACCGGGTTTTCGACCTTCTTTGACGAACTAACTTCAATAAGCTATAGCACGTATCCTGTTTCCTTATTTTAATGTCCACAACATTGTTTTGTGGCCTTTAAAAGTTATGCAAAGGTCAAATTTTGAAAGTTGTTGAACGAAACCGGGTTTTCGACATTTTGCAGCTAATAATCTGTCACTCGTACCACATCATGTTGATCATTTTTATAACTTGGTCAAAAATTATCACATTGTCTCATCCTTGACTTCTGAAACAATCTACATCGTCAAATACCGCTCGTGAACCATTGTCGTCTTCAGAGTTATTCTAATTTAAAGTTTTGGATTGCTGATTTAACGTATAGATTTGTTTCCTTGCAGACTCGGGAACTCTTGGTGATCAGATGATGGGATTAGTAACCAAGCGATGTACCGAAGCTTCAGAGTGTTGTTAAGGAAAGCAATTCCTTCTCGGAGTAGAGTGCTGGCCTTGTTAACGAAGTGACACATGCAGTAATGCCTGACAATATCAAACAGAACATTCTCAGAACTTGTGAAGCTGGAAAACAAAGCTACAATGAATCTGCAGAGAATCATGTTGTTGGTACAGACAGCTTCTGGGACAAAATGTCCAAGCTGAATCTGCTTCGTTGGAAGTCAGCCTCAAAAACTGTAAAGATCAAATTACCCTCGCAGGAAGTTGAACTGAAACAAGACAGATCACTTTTTGCAAGATTGTTCATTGTCACACGATTTCGTGCTGATGTGAACCTTAAAGAAACAATCAGGATGTATGAATTTCCATGCCTTCAAATGTCACTCTTTTCTCCTGATGGGCTTATTCTTGCCTACCTCAACAAGAGCAAGCTTGCAGCAATTCTCAAACAATCCCCACAACCAGAAACAGGCATGGATTCATCAGAAACAAATGCACATCAAGGCACAGAAGAACAGCATGACACTATCAAGGAATACCTTTATAATTGATGGCATGGCTGTTGGGCATGAATGATCAAAGTTGTCTCCAAAAGCATGTGCCGAATTTTCAGATCATTTCACCTGCACAATCGTGAAAATGTCCACCAACTACAATTCTGTACATCTCATGTTTGATTGACATGATGTCCCACAGTCCACGAAGCAACGAACAAGACACCTGCACTATGGCAAAGATGACACAGCACATGGATATGAAGTGACAGACTCAACAAAGATTAAGGTTCCTTTGAAGAATTTCTTGACGTAGAGAATATTATTGACGTAGAGAAACTGAGATGGCAGCATCAAGACCAAAGAGAGACTTACAGTGTACTTAGCAAACAAAACACTCACTCAATTTGAACAACGACTTCCACTTGTAGTTTTGTCAAGGAATAGAGCACAACCACGCCATTTTGATGTCGACCATTTGTCGAGCAACAATGAAGAAGCAGCCATTGTTCTCATTTTACATGCCCTTTACACTTCTCAGCAAGGGAACACTGTACACATCATGTCCACTGACATGGATGTCTTTGTTCTTGCTGTGACTAGACAACCACAACTCGGAGAAGGCGTGTGTATGATAGTAGGAACAGGAGATAAATGGCGCACTGTTGTTCTCAAGCCAATACATCAGGCCATGGGACAGAACGTTGCACAAAGCTTGCCCGGATTCCATGCTCTCACAGGTTCAGATACTACTTGACGGTTTTCAGATAAAGGCAAAATAACATGCTGGAATGTTCTGTTAAAAGCAAGCAAAACAGTTCTCGATTCCATCAAAAGCCAAGGGCCGGTGGACACCCCATCGTAAAACATGTATGATGGTCTTGAGGAACACGTATACCTACTCTACAGCCCACACTCAAATATTATTGACGTAGAGAAACTGAGATGGCACCTATTCATGAAAAAAACAAGCACATGCAGCGACCTATGCACCCCTCTGGTCGGCTCACTTTAAATCGGATACATACATGCTACACACTGTGGAAGCAGTTTTAAATTAAAACCAAACAGTCAGTACTCAACAGCCCCCCATACACATTCCTATGACCTCCTCGTGGTCTATGCTCACCGTGCACGTGCTATGGCGATATTCTCATCCTTTCACTCACACAAGTGCATGGATTCTCACCGGCACACTCAACTTTTCCCACACCCACACTGCGTGGCATATCCCGTATGGCTTCAGCACCGCAGCACGTCCACACCCCTCATGCCAAAGTACGTTTCGCGAGACGGCCACGTAACCGCAACCACAGCACCACGGGCCTGGGAGCGAGTTTGGTTTGGGCACCCATGAAACCCACACATCGCACAGATGTAAGCAAGCATGCAGGCACACACACACATCCCCACAGAGAGTCCCTTTACAAAACCCAATCTACCCATTTGTACCACGTCCGTGTGTGGTCCACGTACCTCGTCTACATACCATACATGTGGTCGATGTATCAATGCACATGCAGCGACCTTTGCACCCCTCCAGTCGCCTCACTCCGAATCGGATTCATACATGCTACACTCTGGGGAAGCCGTTTTTAATTCAAAACTAAACCATCAGTGCCGAAACAGCCCCATTAACAGAGGGGGAATGGTGAGGAGAAGAGAGGGAGGAGTGGGAGAGGGGAGAGGGGAGCGAGAGATGGGTCGGAGTCGTAGAGACAGAGGGAGTGGGGTGGAAGAGAGAGCGGGAGAGGGGTGGGAGAGAGAGGGAGAGGGGTGGGAGAGAGGGAGAGGGGTGAAAGGGAGAGGGGTTGCAGAGGGAGATAGGTGAGAGAGGGAGAGGTATGGGAGGAGAGGGGAGAGTGAGGAAGGCGAGAGGAGAGGGGGGATTCTGACAGATGTGACGCCCATTTTAACGTCCATCCAAGAGACTGCACACACATTGATGAATCACCCTGCCTGTAAAACACTAGGATGACAATTTATAGGTACATCAGGATTCAAAACCAGGCTAGACAGCTTAGAATGACCGTGCGTACTTCTCGGCTGTCCTGCCATAATGTGGCGATTTCATTGCTTTGTAACTGAAAACATTTTTTACTTGTTGTAATCATATAATACTAGCCGAAACCCCGTCACAGATGGATGAGCCCAATGTGACAACCAGTGGCGGCTCTTGTAAGAGCCGGATCCCAGTCGATGTACTCTATGGCCTTACCTAATGAGGCCAACAAAACTTCCTTGTACACGACATTTTTGGTGTGCACTACTCCTTTTTAATTTTTGGACTCCGGTTTTCACTGTCGGTCGAACAAATTATGACCATACAAATATGACACTGAATTTTTTTGGACTCAAAATAGTTAAATAGGACATAGCTCATAGGACATAGGACACATAGATAGGTACCAAATATGAAGTGTATGAAGTCTCTAACGTGAGACCTTAACCCGGGTTGAAGTAGAAGTCTCTAACGTGAGACCTTAACCCGGGTAGGGACTTCGATGATGCGGCTGTGACCTTAACCCGGGTAGGGACGTCGATGACGGGGCTGTGACGTTTCATCATGGAGTAAAGTATTCATCTGCTCAGGACTTTTTGGACGAAAAGTGTTTATTCTGCTTCAGAGTTGAAGGTTGACTATTCCCACTATGTGCGATGCACTCTTACAGGTACGAAGTTTCTTTCAGTCCAGGTCACAGTACCGAGAAAAACGTGACGCGACCACGAGGAGGAGCACAAAATTGGTCCTTCAGTATTAATATATAGATATTTTACCTTCCTAACTTCAGAGATGTCCCCACGGAGAACCGAACTGCAGTATCGTCATAGAAGCTTGTAAAGTTTAAAGCTTGTAGAGTTCTTGCCAAGTGGATTCAGAACTCAAGCAAGCACTCCAACGAAACAGTTGAAGAAACTTAAAAAAAAACGAAACATTTAATTTTTTTACATGTATCTATCTTCGTCAAAGTGACAGGTCATACGTATAATGAAATCAAATCACTCAAAAAGGGGAAACATCCTGCAAAATAAAATTGCACATTTTCATGGGGTGAGCCACCACCTAAGGCACCGCATGACAATGCAGGGCCAGGGCCTGCACTGAACTACAGGCTGAACTTTGTTCAAGTCTATCAATATATTCAGTGACAGTGCTAATACTTTTGCCATGTAGCGCCATGGCTTGCAAATGAACAACCAAGCAATTTGTAGAGCGCTCGCCAAGTGGCTTAAGCACTCAAGCAAGCACTCAAATGAAATGGTTGATAAAGAATGGCTGGCTTGGCAAGCTGATTGGTAATTGTAAATACCTGGAAAAACCAAAACATCGCAAATTTCTTAACATTTTCAGATTTCACTCCAGATCTTGACAGTTGTTTAATCCACATGATCCAATCCTCCAAACTGAAATAACATTTCAATTACATACTGCACTTTAGTCTGTGAGAGTAGATCGTGAAAATCTGATCATATAAACCATGAAATTGCTCCAAGCTACTAATTTGAAAACTATAGCACTCACAAAAGCAATATATACAGCAATTTGTAAGTATGAAGAGGTGGCATTCTGTGTGTGGAAAGTGAAAAAAAAAATGAGTGAATTATTGTGAAGAAACTGTTGCGGCCTGTTCAGAGTCAAGGCATTGTTGAGCAGGCCCCAAAAAAATGATGAATTCCGACCCCTGTGAGGGAGAGTGAGGTGACCAAGAATGATGTCTTGATGAAGGAAAATTAAATAAGGTCGTTATTTATTTTCAAAAAGGGTGTTTAAATTAAACTAAACACCCAATTTTAATTCATGGAATCCTTTGGTGTTCCCTTCGCATATATGCAAAGTTTGGGGCCACGAGGTTTCATGGTTTTGGAGGACACACACACACACACACACACACACACATTTATTATGATAGACAACACAAATCACGTTTTGATGCAAGGAATACAGTTTTGAATTTCATAGACATACTTCTCCATCTAATCAATTGTGTAATTTGAGACATGGTCACTTCAAACAGGGGAAAATGTCACATATTGTGTTTGGGAAATGAAATCTTCGAACATGTGTGTCACTTTCCAAATCAGGATGGGGCATCTAAGGTTACAACAACAACAACAACAACAAAAATAAGAATAAGAATAACAAAAGGTATGAGTAATAACAATAACAACATCTAGAATCGCCAGCAACTTTCAAGGGTTCCAAGCATTTTAACAAGAGTTGAACCAAGGAACCATGAGACACGTTAAAATTTAGAATATGTGAAACCAGCATAACAATAAATATTAACAAGAGTGCAAGTGAGTACAATATACGCCCAAACAAGAGGGTATATCCAGAATTGTGCTACTACATGGAAAACAGCATCCTGGTTGCCATGGCAACCACTTTAGATGACAACGTATGTCACGACACACCGTCTCCACAGTCTGTTCCTATGTACCAAATATGAAACGTGAAAGTTGAAAACTTTGGGAGTTAGAGTGCGGACAGGAACGGATGGAAAACAGCATCCTTGTTGTCATGGCAACCACTTTAGATGACGAACGTATGTCATGACACACCGTCTCCACAGTCTGTACCTACGTACCAAATATGAAACGTGAAAGTTGAAAACTTTGGGAGTTAGAGTGCGGACAGGAACGGATGGAAAACAGCATCCTGGTTGTCATGGCAACCACTTGAGATGACGAACGTATGTCGTGACATACCGTCTCCACAGTCTGTACCAATGTACCAAATATGAAACGTGAAAGTTGAAAACTTTGGGAGTTAGAGTGCGGACAGGAATGGACGGACGGACGGACAGACGGACAGACGGACGGACAGCCGGTATCACATAATACGCCCTGATATATATATATATATATATATATATATATATATATATATATATATATATATATATATATATATATATATATATATATATATATATATATATATATATATATATATATATATATATATATATATATCGGGTGTATAAAAAAGATGTTTTTCTTGTTGACATAAGGCATTAGTATCTCAGATAGTATGGACCCCATCATCTTGGCGGCAAAGTAAGGATTCACAGAATGTAGTCACAAGCGTTCAAATCACAATCTGTTTAGAATGGCCCTTGCCAACCATAGCAGCTTTGAATTGATGGTTTCATATCATGGCGGCAACAAATAGAGTTTGTGGTTGTAATAGTAGCTGTAATTGCATCTTTCCTTCAAAAAAACAAACAAACTAGAGATCATGGAACATCTTACCCCACACAGTCTTGAGAAAGAGGACATGTGACTACTCTTTTAAGCTCTTGCTTTGCGTTTCCAAGCATTGTCTTCGTTCGTTTTATTCGTGAACCTTGCATAACAGCCATGATGGTAACCATACAAAGTCGATGGGTCAAACGGGACAGTCTAGAGCTGACGATGCTCCGCTGAAATGCGTTTTTCATCGCCATCAAGGTTTATTGATGCATTTGTGCAATTACAAACCTTCTGCCAACTCCTCTCAGAAAAAATGAGGATTTTGGAACAATCTTTGAGAAAAATATGCACGAAACAAACAGCGCTATGCACCGCCATGTTTGTCAGAGTGCAGAATCTCACACAGTTAATGTTCCCCCAGGGTATGGGATGGCATGAATGCTGATTCCCATAGTTTTTCTCATAGTCACTATGCCGTCAGGGCATGAATATTTTTCCAAGTACTGCTAAAAGGAAGGTTTTTGAAAGTTCCAAAAAGGCGATTTCTGTTCAACAGTCTTCAAGTACTGGTATATAATTCAACTGAAAAAGTAATAAAGATTTTAAAGTTTGTAGAAGAAAACTTTTTTCGGAAATTTACCGCTGTTGAAACAGCATCTTTTACACCACCTTATTTAACACATTATATTAGTTCTTCATGCCTGTTGTTTGTGTCCATTGTGACATCACTAAGAACAGTAAGTTCCCTATTTGGAATGATTTTCAATTTTGTTTGACTGGCAGGCAGAGAGAGTAAAAAAAAAAATCTCACTCCTCTCTGTGCTTGTGTGATCGCAACGAATTCAGAGCCAAAGTACCGCTAACCTACAGGTTCGTTTTCTGATTCATGTTCCTATTCGTGTTCAAAATATAATATTCAATTGAAATCAAGTTGTTCTTCTATCATACGCTGATGTTTATAGACAGACAAAGTGAACCAATTGCTTAACCCCGCTTCTCGCTTCATGCACGCCCTGGTAAAAAGAACGCTTCATAATATGCCAGACAACTGCTGTAAGGAAACACTGCAAATGTTTTGTGCTTGAATCCACTAGCTGCTCAAAATCACGTGTCACCTGTAATTGTGGCAAATAAACCAAATTTATACGAGTACTCATTATTTTTTGCATACAATCCCATCCTGTCTCTCCTGCTCACCTGAAAAGTTTCTGGTTGCAAGCATGGTGGTAAGAATGGCACCCTGGAGAGAAGGGAAGTAAAGGATGAGAGTGCTTTTGCTCAACCTGCATTAGAATTGTGAGTTCAATCAACAATTGCTAGGACCACAAACTACCACTCAAAAGTAAAGTGCAAAAATGATGAAATTGTTTAAAAAAATTCACACACCTTGAGTTTTCGGCGAGCATTGAATTTCTTCAAGCAATCGACAGTCTCTTGCCGGTGCATGCAGGACGCCACAGTGGATCGTTGCTGAGGGAAATAGATGAGTCACAAAGCGCTTGACCTACCTTAAAGTATTGATCAATAACAAGCATTTTATCCTGCGGTGGGTCCGAGACAAGTTCATATTTACAGTTTAAATTACAAAATAAATATTCAGTGGAAGGGTATTCACAACTAGTTTAATGGGACAGGTTTAAAATATGAGAACGTCAATAAAACATAAAACATCACCAACACATGAAGCAACCTCTTTTGATTTCCCAATGTTCTTTGGAGAATAAAAATTACTTTCAACTACGACACTTATGTTGCCATTTTCCATTTTCCCATGACACATGAACAAACGTGTTTGTGTGTGTGTGTGTGTGTGTGTGTGTGTGTGTGTGTGTGTGTGTGTGTGTGTGTGTGTGTGTGTGTGTGTGTGTGTGTGTGTGTGTGTTTGTGTGTGTGTGTGTGTTGCTGGTTGTAATCTCCATATGTGAGTTTCAGAAGGTGGAACAGAACCCTCCCAGGTCTCAAAATATCCACCTCCATGTGTGTATACATATACACTCAGTGTACAAAACATTAGGAACACCTTCCTAATATTGAGTTGCACCCCCTGTTGCCCTCATAACAGATTCAATCTGGCAGGGCATGGACTCCAGAAGGTGTCAAAAGCGTTCCACAGGGATGTTGGCCCATGTTTACTCCAATGCTTCCCATAGTTGTGTCAAGTTGGCTGGTAGTGGATCTCTCCTCTGAATAGCTCGTTCCATCTCATCCCACAGATGCTCAATTGGATTGAGATCTGGTGACTGGGCAGGCCATTGCAGTAAGCTGAATTCACTGTCATGTTCATGGAACCATTCCTGTACAATCCTAGCCTTGTGATGGATACATGTACTCATAAGGTTTTCTCCATACCCTAGTCCTCCCATCAGCATGAAACAGCAGGGATTCATTAGACCAGGCAATGTTTTTCCAATCCTCCAGTGTCCAGTGTATTTGTTCCTTAGCCTACTGCAACTGCAGGTTCTTGTCATTTGCTGAAAGCAGTGGAACTCTGTACAGTCCTTGGCTGCCATACCCCATTTGTGTCAAGGTACGACGATTTGTGCATTCTTTTGTGGGTCTTTCGGCACCAATGTTGTACTGGACTATCAGTTAACTAACTGTTGCCCATCTGTTGCTCTGCACAATTCGTGTCAGCCTCCTTTGGCCTCTTTCATCAATGAGCCGTTTTCGACCACTGCCCTGCCGTTTGTTGGATGTCCTTTGGGTGTTGCACCATTCTTAATACACACAAGAAACTGTTGAGCATGAAAACTCCAGCAGCATCACAGTTCTTAACTCACTCGCACCAGTGCGCCTGACACCTACTACCATACCCCGTTCAAAGGCACTTAAATATTTTGTCTTGCCCATTCACCCTCTGAATGGCACCCATACACAATCCATGTCTCAATAGTCTCAAGGATTAAGCATAATTCTTTAACATCTCTTCTTCCCTTCATCCACACTGATTGAAGTGGATTTAACAGGTGCAATCAATAAGGGATCATAGCTTTCACCTGGATTCACCTGATCAGTCTATTTCATGGAAAGAGCAGGTGTTCCTAATATTTTGTACACTGAGTGTATGTGCGTGTGTGTGTGTGTGTGTGTTTGTGTGTGTGTGTGTGTGTGTGTGTGTGTGTGTGTGTGTGTGTGTGTGTGTGTGTGTGTGTGTGTGTGTGTGTGTGTGTGTGTGTGTGTGTGTGTGTGTGTGTGTGTGTGTGTGCGCGCGCGCGCACTAATAATAAGTCTTTTTCTTTCACGCATTTGAAAACAAATCTCTGCAAGATCAATAATTTCTCAAAAACATTGAGGGATATGTCCGTTGAAGTATTCATAAAAGGTGAGCGAGTGATAATAACAAGTAGTCAAACTTACCTTTTGGTTTCTCTTTTTGTCCAACTCTCACTGAAGTTTAAGTAATTGGACAATGCTGAGACCAACACATAAGTAAAACAAACGACATGCTGTTGACAGGAGATGAGGAAATGAGAATAACATACACAGATCCAGGGATGTTTGAGGGCCTCTGCTGCTGTGATCCGCTTGGCAGGATTGATGGTCAGCATCTGGTTGATGAGGCTCTTTGCTTCTGGTGTCACAGTATCCCACTCTGGGGATGGGAACTGCCACAAGATAATTTTGGCAGGTGGTCCATTGAGAAACATTTTTTGGCCTCTTTGATGTGCTCATTTAATCACTTAAAACATGATGCCAAGACATCAAGTTCAAATACCATATTCTGTGTTGATTCATCCATTACTTAAATTGTGAAAAGCCAATTCAACTTTACAAGAAGTTTAATGGTACCAAGTTCCAGGAACATTCCTACCTACACAGCAACTTACTCCAACAATATCCCATCAAAGAAATGGGACAGCCTTTGTTTGTCATTTTCTACTTCATAACTAAATATAAGACAAACCCATAAAACAATGTCCAGTACTAACATTGTAAGTGCTTCTCACAGAAATGGAAAATGAGGAAATATATAAAATTGTGGGGATAATTTTACCCCACAGCATCTGATACTTATAGAGGAGCTTGTGACATTACATAGAGGACAAGTACATTACGAGACATTTGTGAACTTTTATAATGTTCTAATAACACTAAAACACTTGCCTTACTTCCCTTCTTTTTCCAACACACTCTTCTTCCCCCTCTTTAATCCCCTCTGATAATACTGCATTCACTACACTCACTACCTCGACCTATATTCTTGACTTATTTTACCTTATTCCTGTCATTTTCCTGGGAGGTTCCTTTATCCAGAGATTCCTGATGGCCTCATTTATCTTACTGGAGGTAATGGAGAATGGTGTAACTAAAGATGTCACACTGTCATGGTGCTTGTGTGGCTCGCAGACAAGGACGCTGCAGGAAATCCATGTCGATAAGTAACTTTGGCTTGGATACAATTAATACCCTTTCTTCTGCAACAGTCAACAGGTGACTCACTGAAGGTTAAAGCAGGAAAATAAGGGGTAACATATGATTTGAAGAATCGGTACCGTATAACTTTATCATAAATAACTGCCAAGGTGGAAAATGTGATTTTGAGTTATCGGATATTAACTACTCACAAAATTGCTGACACATTAGATGTTTCATCCAATTTGAAAACTCCTGAGAAAATGTTTGAGCATGAAAATTAACTGACTGCACGATGGGTCCCGTCATGCTGACCAAAGACTCGAAGGGGCGATGACAGCAACTCTGAATAGACATGTAAAACATTCAGATAAAAAGCTCTTTTGCCCAAGTTGTATCGATGGGTGGATCTTTTTACCTTTTTGCCTGTATCTTATGTCTTGCGGAAAACTGGGAAGGACAGAACCAAGAGAGGGCAGATGGTGCAAGACCAAGGAGGAGGCAGTAGAATACAGAGGCCACCAACCTGCTCGCGATGCAAGCAAGCCGAGGCACTCAGCTTCGTCATCGGAAACCCCAATGCTTTTGAGGGTCAATTGCTTTCCGTGGTATGAAGAGAGGCAAGGTATGAGGCAGGGGCCCCAGCTCAAAGGGAAGAGCAATACCACATCAAGCTGCGAATGAAGGCCTTTTGGGTTGTCAAACGTTCAGACTGGCCAAGGAAAGACCTTGCACGACAAAGGATGCCCAATCGGTGGCTGGCTTAGGATGAAATACTTCCACACAAATGCCTCTTGCTCTTCCTCTACTCCAATTGGTTCATCTGAGCATATGCTTGTGAGAGTCAACATATCTCAGGCAATTCTCAGAGAGCTGCCTCAACGCCGGCGAGTCTGGCAGTTCGCTCAGGCAGATTGGCAAGGACTGCAAGCAGCCATCTCTGTTCAGGACTGGTTTCCCATATCTACTGCTCCTGATATTAACTCAGACTGGGAATTATCCCAAAGAAACATGCTCTCCCTCATGCACAAATTCATCCAATCTCATCTCCAATTATCCTACACTTCTTCCACCCATGGTACGCTGAATCATGTGTTGAGTTAGTTGTTCTGAAAAACTTGCCTTCTCTTCCTTGAATGCAAATTTGACCCGAGGCAATCAGAGTTATTTCCAGAAAGCCCACAAGTGTGTCACCGCTCTCAGAAGAGCGAGGAAGCAACATCCGTCCAACTTCAAGAATGAACTTTCAAAGTTTTCTCCTTTCTCTGAAACCTGATGGCACCTTGTCAAATCTGTCTCTGGTGTATGCTCCCCTTCGATCCCTTCCCTCACACCACAGCCAACTCTGCATGTGAGAAGGCCGAATGCCTTAATTCTGTGTCTGCTTCCAAATCTTGTGTCCCAAACCTCTCACTCTCTGTACACAACCTTCCCAGTCATACCCAACTGCTCCTGGACTGTCTTTTTCACCTGAGAAGGTGGAGAAATTTCTGTAAAAACTTCAACCCGGACTCTGCTACTGCACTGCACGGCGTCAGCTCACGTGTCCTATAAACCTGCTCTGATGCTCTTGCATATCTTCTCTCTGTTCTTTTCACCCTATAATTTGCCCTATGTCATCTTCCATCTGCCCTATGTCATCTTCCCTATGTCATCCAAATCTGCCAACATCACTGCATTAAATAAAAAGTTGTAAAAACTGATCCCCTTAAACTACAGACCTATTAGCTTACTTCCAATCATCAGCAAGGTCATGGAATCCATCATCACAGTTGATATGAAATCCTTCCTTTTCTCCAACAACCTCATCTCATATCACCAATTTGCTTTCAGACCAGGTCACTCCACCTTGGACCTGCTGTTTCTACTCACCCAACAATGTATGGATGGAGGCTCTCAATGTCAGACATGAGATCAGGGCTGTCTCTCTGTACATATCTCATGCTTTCGATACAGTCTGGCATCTTACCTTCCTCTCCAAACTCTGCCTGTGGCATCCAAGACCAACTCCACACTTGGCATGCTGATTTCCTCTGCTCTAGCAGCCAACATATGGCTCTCAATGGAATCCTTTCATCTCCTCCACCCATCAAGGCTGGAGTTCCCAAAGGCAGTGTTCTGGGCCCAGTCCCATACTAGATGTTCATTAATGATCTATCTGACTCTGGAAAATCCCCTTTATATATTTGATAATGACTCCACCCTCTATCATAACCCCCCCCCCAATCCTTCAGATAGACAGGCTCCAGCTTCTTCCCTCTCTTCACACCTTGACAAAACCACAAGCTGGTCAAACACTTGGAATATTCTTTCAATCA
Source organism: Eptatretus burgeri (assembly GCF_056783735.1). Lineage (NCBI taxonomy): Eukaryota > Metazoa > Chordata > Myxini > Myxiniformes > Myxinidae > Eptatretus > Eptatretus burgeri. Next base: position 63,354,343 of record NC_140970.1, on the reverse strand, counting down.
AGAAGAATCTCACACTCTCACTATCTCTCTCCAAAAGGACCATCTGGCAACCCCCACCTACTTTCTTAACAGTCTTATTGAGGTAGTTTAGTCACTCAAACTCCTGGGTCTCACAATCAGCGATGGTTTTCTTGGGCAGACCACATTTCAAAGTTGGCCTCCAAAGCCAGCCGCTGACTGGGCATCCTCCATCGTACAAAGTCCTTCCTTGGCACACCCAGCCACCTAGAAGACCATCATCTGCAGCTTGATGGAGTACTGCTTTCCACTCTTGGCTGACTCCCCTGCCTCACACCTTGCTAATCTTGATGCTGTGGAAACCAGGACCTTCAAGATCATTGGAATCTCCTGCAGTGAGGCTGAGTCTATGGACCTAACACTTTCCCATTGCAGACAGGTTTGTGGTCTCTGTCTTCCACTGCCTCCTTTCTGGTCTTGTACCATCTGCTCTTTCCATGCTTTGTCTCCACCCACCCCACACCCTCAGGTTTCTGCAGGGAACACATGGTTCACCACTGTGGGGGAAAAATTTATATTAATGTATTTTAAATTGCAACAAATGGAGTTTCAGAAATGTAACTTTTATGCTGCAAATTGAATTTGCTGTCATTTCTGGCCAAAAGACTTTTGCCCTAAATGATAAGAAATGTGTTGTTCTGGAGCAGAGTGACCGAGCTGATAAATGAACCTTTGCTTAGAAATGTACGAAGTGGCTTTTCGTCTAAAGGACACGTCTTCAGTCTGGGTGAATATTCCCCAACCTCTCTCTCACGAAAGTATAAAATGCTTTGAAATCTAAAATTGTTTTCAGTGCAAGCACGTGAGGAAGTATAGTTTCTCAGTGGCTTGTACTCCTTGGAACTGACCAAGTACCAAGTTAGAATAAAACTCTCTGATGTAATGTGGAAGTGAATTGAATCGGGTTGGTCTAACTGTTAACTAAAGTAAGAATAAATGAAATAGAACCAAATAATATTGCAATCAATAGGGATTCTTAAGTTCATTGTACAAGGGTGAGAAGTGTATAGTGTATAATTAGAAAATAAATTGTTTCAAAGGAAGGACTTGTGTGGACATCAGTTTTATCAGTGTCAATAGGGTTTTTGTAGGATTTTATAATCAAATCGGACAAACGTTAAACTCTGTTTAAAGTCAAATAGGATTCCACAATCGGCCAGTTAGAATCCTTCAGGAGGGCAACGATCACAACAAGGTGGGTTTAAAAAATCTACATCAGTTGGCGCCGTGACTCGGATTCGAACCGACGTTGGTGCGGTGCTCGTGACCGGAGGTGCTTAATCTGCCGGAGGCAGTGCCTGGAGGAACGACAAGTGCTTGAGCGAAGGTAAGGGAGAGCGTTCTCAGCAGGTAACGCATTTCGAACAAAGAAAAGTTCATTGTCAGATAATTTTATTGAGAGAAAGAAGAGGATCCGGCGGAGCGAGTCCATTTTAAAGTTAACAATAAGTACTGTAGTTGTTTTAGAAAAGTGCTGGAGAAGAAGAGGAGTCAGATGACAAGAAGAGGCTCGTTAGGAGCCAGATGCGTAATTAAATAGGCATGATGAAGCGACATGCCACATGTTTGCATTGATATGGACCGGCTGTGAGAGAGAGGCCGAGGACATGGCTGAGGCGCCGAGATAGGGTTAAAATAGATAAACATTATAAGTTACCTGTTTGTAAGAGTTATAAGAGTTACTTTTGTTCATTGAACTCACTGGAAGTTTGTTGGCAGTGGGGTTGTTATATTATATTGTGTGGAGGTTTTACGGATTTGTAAATGCAATGATTTGCACGAAACGTTTTGTAGAGTGCAGGAGACGATTAACCAGCTGGGAGCATGGTTGGTGATTTGCATTGAGATGCATGTGTTACTGAGAGTAAAAAATGAAACTTGTGCGAGTCCAATATTCACTGCAATGAAACGTGTTCTGTTGGGATTTTGACGATATTTTAACTTGTGCTGAGTTGAGCTGTGGGTCTGTTTGAAATGGCATGTTATACATTCTTGGCGTTGTATTTCCACGCGAAGGTCACAAACTACACTGTGTGAGACCCCCCTCCACTCGATCTGTGGGGGGTGGCCTATCTTTACACTGAGTCTTTGTTCGAGCCTTTGCTTTAGGTGTGAAATTCGATTCATATGCAGATTCAAAAGGATGAGATAGAAATGTGATTGGTATTTGTCACGTGATCACATGCGAGTCGATGAGATGCAATGCTGTTTCGTGTGTGTGTTGAAGCCATGACAGAGTAATGCAAACTGTGGGTTTTGCCTGTCAGAGTTTTTTCCTTTTTCTTCCCACCGGATGTGGAGAGAACTTCCTGTTCCTTGTCCTTGGTGTTTGTGGCGCACCCTCTCGACTGAATCTGTTTAAAGTGAAGTCCATTTCGGAAAAAGTGTTAAAGTTTTATTTTACAACCAACGGGATTTTGAATAAATTGTGAAATAACAATTGTGAATGTGGATATACTGTATGTGATTTAAATGTAGAAATGTGATTTGGAATTATTTTAATGATTTGATGATGTTTAGCACGTGGGGCGATTCACAGATAATTGATGATTCCCTCGGATGGACGTTGAAATATTGTTTTATTCGTCTGCGAATGTTGAGGTTACCTGAACTTGTGCTGGGAAGGCAATGGCAAACAACCCAGTGTAACCCTTTGATCGATTCAGTCAAGGTAAATTCATTATTTAATTGGATAGATGCTGAAGATTTAATTTTTCATTTATGGATTTTAAAAGTAAATATTTTATTGTTTTGACCAAAAAGTTGTTTAAGAGAGTTTGGATGTTTATTAGTCTGAAGTTTAAGATGCTTTTCCAAGACTGGGATAAAGATTGTGGAGGGTGAAGATGCATGTATAGACAGAGTGTTTGAGCTGCAATTTAAATGATATTCGCCTGATGACAGATTTGGCAAGTGATTTGACAATTTTTGTACAACTGTTTAAAATGATTTATCTATTTTGATAAAGGAAAATGGATTCGTAATTGAGAAGGTCAGAGGAAGTGATAGATGGTTTGTGTATGTGAATTGGAAAAATGGCAGCATGTTTGCTGTTTTGGTGAGAGAGAAGTGGACAGATGGAGAAATGTCAGAGATTTAAAATGTCGATGGAAATAGCAAATGAGATGGATGTTTTGAGTATACGTACAACTGGGATTTCTGTATATTTTAGCATGTTGTTTTGGGAAATAACAAGGAAAGGGATTAAATATTGATATGACATATAATGCAAGTTAAATGCTTCCATAAGAATCTTTGTTAGTCTTGTAGAACTACATGTGCCCATGAGGTTTATTGATTGGTGTTTAATTGATGCTTTGTTTGTTTCGGAGTGTTGAAAGCAGTCTTTGAAGCAATGTACGATTTCATCTAAATGAAGTTTGGAAAGAAATTCCACACAAAGATTGGACGATGGGAGAACCCAGATTTGGTTGATTGAGCATTCAACACATGATCATGCCCCTTCCTGAGGAGATAAGATGGAGAAATGTGGGAAAAGAAAGAAAAAACCCACTGAGGAGAAGGTTGAGCAAAGTCTTAACGTCGGCGTTGTGTGGTGCCTGCATGGAGGAATGTTCTCAGCCACACTCTCGATTGCCGCTCTGCAAATACATCGTGAACTTGCTGTGGTTGCTTCAATGTACGACAGGCCTGGAATTCCACACTGCGCTCCTTCAACCCAGTGTCTGGCCCAAACTTGTACTTGCCCACATCTACCTTCTCCTCAGCAAAAGGAGTGCTTCGATTGTGTTTCCTGTTGGGTGCCGCTCTATCCACACCCTGACCTGTTTATCTTCTGACTTCGGGTAGCATGTTTTCAATGTGTGACACATGCTGATGAACAGGCCATATATTAAATGGAAACTCACTCATTTTTCTGATATGAGCACTCGCTGCCATTGTTGATTGAACTTGAATAATGGAAATCTTTTCTCCTTCAGGAATGGGACATGGTAATCATGTGTAAGAAAAATTATTCAAATTTTCCTTAAAAAAAAAACGGGGGAGTGTGGGGGAAAAATTTATATTAATGTAGTTTAAATTGCAACAAATGGAGTTTCAGAAATGTAACTTTTATGCTGCAAGTTGAATTGTCATTTCTGGTGCAATGACAATGTCATTTCTTTCTGTCATTTCATTTCTAGTCATTTTTATGCTGCAAGTTGGCTGTCATTTCTGGCCAAATAAAAAGACTTTTGGCCTAAATGATAAGAAATGTGTTGTTCTGGAGCAGAGTGACCGAGCTGATAAATGAACCTTTGCTTAGAAAATGTACGAAGTGGCTTTTTGTCTAAAAGACACGTCTACAGTCTGGGTGAATATCCCCCAACCTCTCTCTCACGAAAGTATAAAATGCTTTGAAATCTAAAATTGTTTTCAGTGCAAGCACGTGACAAAGTATAGTTTCTCAGTGGCTTGTACTCCTTGGAACTGACCAAGTACCAAGTTAGAATAAAACTCTCTGATGTAATGTAGAAGTGAATTGAATCGGGTTGGTCTAACTGTTAACTAAAGTAAGAATTATTGAAATAGATCCAAATAATATTGCAATCAATAGGGATTCTTAAGTTCATTGTACAAGGGTGAGAAGTGTATGGTGTATAATTAGGAAATAAATTGTTTCACAAGGAAGGACTTGTGTGGACATCAGTTTTATCAGTGTCAATAGGGTTTTTGTAGGATTTTATAATCAAATCGGACAAACATTAAACTCTGTCTGAAGTCAAATAGGATTCCACAATCGGCCAGTTAGAATCATTCAGGAGGACAACGATCACAACAAGGTGGGTTTAAAAAATCCACATCACCACCATTCCTCTTTTTCCCACCTCTGGAACAAACTTCCACATTCTTTTCAATCTCATTCTTCCTTCTGGGTAATCAAGACAGCTATCCACCACCATCTCTAATCATCCCCAATCCAGAACCATGATATTTTGGTGTCACCCCCCCCCCCACCCCCGTTCCTTTTGTCCTGTTACATCCTGATCTATTCAGCGTATGATTTCTTCCATGAGCCTCGACTCTGTATGCAAAATACTGCATATATATTTGGTTGCATTATGCAACTTACTCGGCTAGAACCAAGCTTAATATTTAAAATATCACTTCATAAAACAAATGCTAATTTGAGAAATGCAATAATTCCATGTGTAAAACGGAAGAGATCAACATGGTTTCTGTTTTTATCTTTGACACGGAGGTGATTGGACAAGCAGCCTAAACATAAGAGCAATTACAGTGTGATGACACTCACGTCATAGGCCCCTGCTTTGATTTGCTGGTACAACCGATGCTGGTCCTCGTCCCAGAATGGCGGGTAGCCCACAAGCAGGATGTATAGAATTACACCTGAAAATGATGACAAGCAATGAAAACCATTCACCCTTGGTTATCACTTTTCATTTGTAATTACTTCCACAATGCTTTATGTATATACAGGTTAATATTTATGCCACATCACAAAAAAATAACAACACGGAGAGGTAAACATGAATGCATTTCTAACATGTGATAAGCTTTGTATATCTACCGAAAGCCAGAGTATCCTTCCCATTATTATTGGTGTCAAAAATTATTGTTCAGAACTTTATTGTTTTATTAAAGGCAAAAGGTTGATGTTTTTTTTATTATCAACTTGTCACATTTTATGTACCGCCGATTAAATCAAGTGATGGATGACTTGATGTACTTGTCCTCTCAAACTCATGCATAGCATTTTTGAGGTGCTTTTTGGGAATGGGCCTGGATCGCATCTGTGATCTTCTGTTGAATGTTGCCGATGCTGGTAAGCTTTTCATGGTACACCAATATTGTAAGTTGACCCCCACCGACGCAAGTTAAGTGATGTGGAGGTCAGGGAAAAGAGGTAGTCATACAATTGTTGTGAGTTCGCGGTAAAAATAACAGCAGAATTGTGCAGCTTAGTGACAAAACACACCAAACATTGACCTTGGTGGAGTCATGCATGTGCTCCTCATTTTATTTCATCAGGGTTCTCCCACTCCCAAATGCTGCATCTATGATGGTTTACTTTGTGACTAAGCTTGAATGCAGCCTCATCAAAAACACAGAAACCTTTCGTCTTGTTCGATCTTTTCAAGCATGATACCACAAGCAGAATACAACATGCATCATCTGACTCATTCCCCTGACATATTTGATCTGTTGAGTCACTTTAGAACATTGGTATACTGTACATATATATCATGAAAAGCTTGTCAGAATCAGAAAACAGAGGATCATGCATGATCAGCAAATCAGATGATAAGAGATCAGTAATCCAGGCTATTCCTTCAAGAACACGTCCAAAATGTTGTGGATGAGTTTGAGTGACAAGTACATCATGGGATCACAGTTAAGAACAGTTATGTAGAGGTGCACTCAAAGTGACAATGCAATAAATTATCTCTGACTAAAACAATAAAAAGTTATAAATAAACTTTTTTCCTCCAAAAATAAAGGGACACCAACAATAACCAACCTTTTTGTACCAACAATTCACAACAACCTTTTACACAATGGATAACTGTGCCATTGTTGTACTTTTCCTCCAAACATAAATGTATTACCCAATTATCCCGACATGACTCTTTAACGATTTGACTTATGATATTGTTGTGGGCCGGGGGTCGGTGGTGAGAACGACCGCTAGGTGGGGAAGTTTCCGCCGTCGCCCACCGGTCTCCCTGGAATTATAGGCCGTCGCTCCGGATAACTCCGAAGCCGGCAGGTCGATTAATCGACCGTGAAACGCCAATATCTCGACCGCGTGGCATAGGGTTAATTGTCGAGATCCCAATATACCTAAATAACCACGCAGTCTTGGCTACCGGGGATTCACGCCCTTGGCACATCTTTCTCGAACCGGGTCACTCTACCGACTGTGGTAGAGTTCCAACTCGCGACTTCCAACTCCGGTTCGGTTGCAGCTGAGCGGAAACTGCCAAAGCCGTGCCGGCTAGGATTAACGGATTATCGGGGATGAAACCCGTCTGAACTCAGACCCGGACCATGCTGGACCAAATAAAGAAAGGACGGAAACGAGCTGGGAACATTTCTAATAATTTATTTACAATAAAAGACAAGGAGGCAAGACTTGAAGCGAATATGCAGCGCAGGAATTTACAATGATTCAAAGCACTTACTCAATTCTACTTATAGACGGGTCTACACGCAGTCACACACACAAAAAGAAAAGAAACCCCGGAGTTTTTATTGGACCCTCCAGCCAATGAGAGAGACGAGCTGGGGTCAGAGTTTGGATGGGCACCTGTGGGTCGTCGAAGGTCCCAGCTGCACGTGTGGGACTCGTGGCTCGTGTTGGCAGCCGCGTGGAACAATTGGAGTTCCGGGGCGGAGATCAGGGTCGTGGACAGGACCCACCAAGGCTCCATAAACAGGCTGGTTCACTCACTCTCCAGCCCAACCACCGTCAACCAACTTGTAACCACTCAAGTACTCCAGATCTCCCAGCGCCAACGCCAACGACCACCACAACCGAGTCTGCTCGGGGATATATCTCCTCCCACACGGGGAGGGACCTTGGCGAGAATCATCTCGCTGTCCGTCCCTCATTGGCCAACGGCCGCACCCTACCGGGGCAGAGCCATGGCCCCTGTTCGGAGACCTCATATTCTCCACGTGGCCTCGCTCGCGCAGAGCAAGAGGGTCTGCCCTGAAAGGCCCACCGTACAAAAACTATCATTTGTGGGGCCGAGGACTGGAGCCGCGAGGCCCCCCTTTCGGCAAGTCAAGGTACGAGCAGCCAGCGGGTGGTGATGTAGTGTGATGCGGAGGTTTGGGATGGCTCGTTGGATGTAAAACCTAACTAAAGACGTCACAACGCACACATTTAATCCTCCCGCTAAACAAAAGGATGGGGTCCTGATTACACACGTACTTACCGGCATAACTAACTTTGGGACCTGAATGTTGAGTGCGCATGGTTTCCAGATTCGTAACAATATTATTCGACACACGATTGCATTTTTTTGTGATCCCCAGCATTGTTTAAGACTAGAGGAAAATAATTTTGGAGAAAATCAGATGATTTTTCGTGATCTTCAACTCTATCACATTTTATTTGTGGTAACAAATGCTTATGACTTAAAACCAGTTGTTTTGGGAAGGCAAGGCTCATGAGCCTTGGTAGGCAGCTCAACTAGGAGAAGGAAACTCTGAATCCAAATTCGCTGCTGCCTTTGGGTTTTGTTTTTTTAAAACAAATGCTAAGGGTTTAATAGGGTAAAGGCAGCAATCCTTTTTAAAGGAGGTGGCCCTTTCCATTCGTTAACTCATGGGCCACCCTCTGACAAGGTGTACTATCCCATTTTAGCCTCCTGGTCAGGGTTATGTGAAGCCATGGGAGCAGTAGGTGGATGGCATGTAGCTGGCACATATCACCAGTAATCTCCCTATGGCCTTGATATGATGCAGAGGATTATCTTATGGAGAACAATGACTACGATAATCTGTCTCGTATAGACAATGCCCGAAAGAAGGTAATTGCAAACCACTTCCTCACAATGCTAAGAATCCTAATCAGAAATGTAAGAGATAAAGCTATGCTGCCGGATGATGAGCCCCTCAGGTTTGAAAGCACCAAAATGGCTACAGGGAAGAGCAAGGGGCTTTATTGAGTAGGACTTGCCGTTATGATATGACTGGATTAAACCCGCAAGGAAATCCAGTCGCTGAGGTCACCAGAACTAAAAGTTGAACTCTGAGCTTCTCAAATGTTCAATATATTGGACCATGGAATGTAAGGTCTATTAATCAGGAAACGTTAGATGTAATAAAGAGAGATGTGGAGAGGAGAATTACTGAAATGTTGGGAATAAGTGAACTTATATGGCCTGGTTTTGGGCAATTTCAATGTGATGATTAGGGTTATTTTCTGGTTATGAAACCTGTAAAAGAAATGGAGAAAAAGTGATTTGCAATCATAAGAAAACAACAGGGTCAGTACTGGGATACAACCCAGTCAATGATAGATTAATATCAGTGAGGTTGAAAGGACATCCAGCAAACAACACAATCATTTAGATAAATGCTTCAACTTCTGCAGCAGATGAAGAAATTGTGGTGCCCAAAGGGATGAATGTTTTATGGAAAGCTGCAGGAACTGGTAAAACAGGTGCCTAAAGGAGGTGTTTTAATTATTATTGGAGACTGCAATACAAAAAATGGAGAGGCAGGAGCACCAGGGATTGGGGAAGCACGGACTTGGTATCCAAGTGAGCCAGGGGAGCGAATGCAGGAGTTAAGTGTGGAGAATGAGCTCGTAATCACAAACACATGGATGAAAAAACCCAAGTGTAGACTGTACACATGGACTGGGCAACATAAAAATCAGATTGACGACATTCTCGTGACCAGAATATGGCGAAGTGCTGTGCAATCTGCCAATCCTCTGCCAAGCACAGACTGTGGGACAGATCATGAACTCCTTGTCGCAAAACTAATCAAATTGAGAAAGGTAAAACATATATATATATATATATATATATATATATATATATATATATATATATGTATATAAATTCCGACCAGCAATGACCTTGAAAATGTATCAAAACAACAAGCAATAAAGGATAAAAAAATCAAAAGCATTTTGCAGAGTTGTACTTGGTTGACAGAATGCCAGAGGAATTGTGGCAAGAGGTTGAAGACATTGTAAAAGAAGAGGCCAAAAACAACATTCCAAAAGCAAACAGAAAGAAGAAGACTAAATGGTTGTCAGAAGAGGCAATACATATTGTAAACAGAAGAAGAGAGTTTAGGATTGGAGTCCTTAAAGGGGGGTTGCAAAAGAAACAGGTGAAAGAAAGATGGAAGGACTATCATGAATCATGTGATCACATCACGTATCTTCTGGTTGAATGGCTTGCAGTAGCGGGAAAAATCGTCTGGTTGGCAGACAGACAGTTGTTCTTTACGGATGATGCAGTTTTACCGTGCGAGGCATAATCCAAGGCAATGCTCATCAGAACAGTTAGGAGGTGCGTCTGATGTATCAACGCCGAATGTGGTCATCATTGGTTAGATATTTATCGGTATGCTTTTCTGATGCAGGTAAATAAACCTGAAATCCAGATAGGTGACTCCGTTGGATGTTTAACTGATGTTGACCATATAATCTTTGTCTGTTTGATAGAGTCGCTGGACCGAGGCCTCTGGTTTGGAGGTGACGCTTTGGTGAAGGACTATGTCGAATGGAGATCGGGGGAGTGCTCGACACACTCCACATGTTTCGATATATATATATATATATATATATATATATATATATATATATATGTATATATATATATATATATATATGTATATATATATACAGTATATGTATATATATATATACAGTATATATGTATATATATATATATATTTACAGTATATATATATACAGTATATACATATATATATATATATATATATATATATATATATATATATATATATATATATATATATATATATATATATACCACCAGCTAAAAGTTTGAGAACACCCCCATTTTTTTGAGTTTTTACTGAAACAAGCAGTTCAAGTCCAGTGAATAACCTGAAATGGTACAAAGCGAAGCAGTAAACTGCCAGAGGTTAAAAAAAAAGTTTAGGTGACCAAAAACTGAAAAATAATGTAAATTTCAGAGTTGTTAAAAAAGGCCCTTTTCAGGGAACAAGTAATGAGTTAGCAACTGCAGCTGTTCTGCAGCAATGGAAGTAAATTAAACCTTGGAAGTTGATGCAAACAATTCCGACAGGTGTCCCAACTTTTGTTGATGAGTTGCAAACCCTCTGTCTGTGTCAAAGCAGTGTTGGAAGAGACTGTGTTGCTTCACCTTCTGAAGCATTATTTGGACAATATTGCACTGCAGGAAGTAGTATATTGCTATCATAATGGCGAGAAAAAGACAATTAACAAAGAAAGAAAGACTGACCATTATAACCCTTAAAAGTGTTGGTCTTTCCTTTAGAGAAATTGAAAGCCAAGGTGTCAGTGAGTACAGTTTCATGCACCATCAAAAGGCACTTGGAAACTGGAGGAAACTCTGACAGGAAGAGGTCTGGCAGACCCAAAGCCACAACACAATCAGAAGACAAGTTTCTGAGAGTCAACAGCTTGTGTGATAGGTGGCTCACAGGACAGCAGCTTCAAGTACAGCTTAACACTGGTCGAAGTAAGGAAGTCTCAGTTTAAACTGTGAAGAGAAGACTTCGAGCTGCAGGTTTGACAGGTCGAGTAGCATTAAGGAAGCCATTGCTAAGATGGCAAAATAAGAAAAAGAGGCTTGCCTGGGCCATGAAGCACTGCCAGTGGACTACTGAAAACTGGAAGGTCTTATGGACCGATGATTCAAAATTTGAAATCCTCGATTCATCACGCATCGTTTTTGTACGCCATCGAGTAGGTGAAAGGATGGTTCCTCAGTGTGTGACACCAACTGTCAAACATGGAGGAGGAAGCGTGATGATCTGGGGCTCTTTTGCTGGATCCAGAGTCGGCGACTTGCACAGAGTGACTGGCACCCTGAACCAAAAGGGCTACTACAGCATTTTGCAGCACCATGCAATACCCTCTGGTCTATGCCTAGTTGGTCAGGGGTTCATCCCACAGCAAGATAATGACCCAAAACATACCTCCAGGCTATGTCAGAACTACCTTAGAAGAAAACAACAAGATGGTAGGCTTCAAATCATGGAATGGCCAGCACAGTCTCCAGACTTAAACCCCATCGAGCTGGTTTGGGATGAACTGGACAGAAGGGTGAAAGCAAAGCAACCGACAAGTGCAACACATTTGTGGGAACTTCTGCAACAGTGTTGGGAAGAACTTTCCGAACAATATTTGATTTCCATTGTAGAAAGAATGCCACGAGTATGTTGGGCTGTTTTATCTGCAAAAGGTGGCTACTTTGATGAGTCAAATATTTCGATTCAATTTTGTTCAACAAAACGATTCCATGATTTCTTTTTTATCTGCAATTATTTATTTGTTCTCTGCTTTAATTTCAGAGTGCTTTGAAACATTAAACTGCTTAAATTTCAGTAAAAACTGGAAAAATGGGGGTGTTCTGTACTTTTGACTGGTAGTGTTTATATATATATATATATATATATATATATATATATATATATATATATATATATATATATATATATATATATATACATATATATACATATATATACATATATATATATATATATATATATATATATATATATATATATATATATATATATATATACATATATATACATACATATATACATATATATATATATACATATATATATATATATATATATATATATATAAACATATATATATATATATATATATATATATATATATATATATATATGCATATATCCCAATACACACTCACTCCATCATAGCTGAGGCCACTGATCATGACCCTCTAGCCCATTTTGAGAATATTTTCATGCATACTTTTTTAGGTCCATGGTTTTATGTATAAATAAGGAATTACTTTGAATTGACACAACATAATTTGTAAGCTGAAGTTATAGTGTGGGAATAAAGTGCCCCAAAGTGGCTTATTTAGTGATTTGGCTCACACGTTGTTCTATATACCTGAAACAGTTAAATTTACTTCGTGGGGACCTTAAGGGACTAGACATGACTAGTTGTCCCTTTTTAGAGGTGTGCAGTAATGAAATATGAGACATTAAAAGAAAAAAACTATGATAGGTGTGGTTTTAAATTTATTTTTTAAAGCATGAAATACAATAACTCTGGTAATAATGATATGGTACAAAATAACTGTATTGGGTGTCAATATGTTCGCAATTATGAGTATAACTACTGTACAATATTAAAACAATATACTAAGGCACTGTGGATGGGACTATGATGAAATCAGTCATTCCCTACACCATAAACTCATGACCTGAGAACTTTACAATTCACCTGCACAGAGTTATTGACATGTGCATGTAAAACAAACAAATGTGTCACTACGCTGCACATGTCGAAAAGACAATCTACCATGTGGTGCTGCTTGTGGTTGAAGAAAAGAGTGCCTCAACAATAACCACAATATGTTTGACAAGGAAGAATCTGATGAAGACTAAGGCTACAGCTATACATACACATTATGATGGAGAGAATTTGTGTAAACACTGTGATTTAGTTTCCTGCAGATACAGGCACAATTATCCAAAACAAATAAGACAACATTATCTACCATATAAAACACAATGTGTGTTTGTGTGTTTCTTTGTGTGATGTCTGTCCCCCTTCAAAACGACTATTTAAGAAGAGGTTTAAAGGCCAATCTTTTCACATGACTGTGTATTCACCACAACCTAGTTTTTCAGGATGAAAAAACCTCGAAAAACGTTTTGCATGAAAGAGAATTATGTCTCTTCTTTTGGAAATGTAGACGGTGACTTTCAACCAGGCCTCAATGGCAGTGTACAGAAGTGTTTTAAAAAAAAAAACAATAAATATAAGGTGCAGGGAGGTGAAATTCGCTACATGTGATGTGTAACATACGCAGAGTAAAATGAGTGTTCATTTACATACATGTGATGTCTCATAAATAAAGAAGATATAATCATATCTGATGCTAAGCCGAGGCTTCAGGCTTTGGCACACTCATGAGGCTGTACCCTCTAAATGAAAGGTCCCAGAAGATAAAGAAAATAGGGTGACATTTGTACATATAGTGTTTTAAAATAACGCATTTTCTTGCAACAAAACATCATATCTTCCAGTCTGAATATTTCTAATAAAATAATTCCAACCCGTCATTTTTATCAGGCTTTTATACGAGTTTATAATATATTTCGGATAAACAAAATAAAAATATAGGTAATTTTTGAACATTTTGTGGTTTTTGAAAAATAAAGGGGTAATACCTTACATTTTTGTTTGCCAATATTTTATGACTTATAATATTTCACAAGTGTTTGATGTTATTATATTCAGTAATAACAAAGGATTGTTTTGCGATATCAAGAGTCATTATGGAACATGCATGCGGTTAGTTATAAGCAATTATATTGGATCCTGACAGCGAAAAAGAAATGCAATTTCTGACACTTTTTAAAGATTTTGGATTCTGATAGTAAATTATGAGATATTAAAATATTGTTTCATGATTTGAGTTAGTCTAATAATTACGGCCATTTGACACAAATAGCAGGTGTTTTGTATCATTATCAGTGGAGTTATTGAATTTAGGGGTAAATCGAAAAAGTCTCGAAAAACGCAAGTTCCATAATTGGTAGAATATGTCGTAGTTTGGTAGTCCACACTTCTAGAAAGTGACAACCAGTCATTTATTGTGCATGGGGGTCCCCTTCGTGCATTTATGATAATTTACGGTATATAGACCAATGTGTGAAAGGGATTTATAAAATGGACCATGAGCTCCCACATTATTATGCTCTTTGAACAAAACAGAGAAACTATTTTGTACTCGTTCCACTCAGCACCTTTAAAGCATTGAAAAGCTCCATGCATATATCAATCAGCACTTCCTAAAAAATACTCTTCATATAATTTTCACATACCACAAGCCCACATGTCCACTGGCTTTCCATACGGATCTTTCCTTAATACCTCAGGGGACAGGTAACCAGGAGTACCAGCAAAACCTAAGGATAAATGGGGAAAGATACAAGAATATTAAGTATCAGACAATGTACATAAAATTCCCATGTAAAGGGATCAACTTCAGATGACCTCACAGAAAAACGGCATGATAACTAGTGACTTAATCCTTATGATGCCTGATCCAATAAACGGTAGTACATATATATGTATGTATATATATATATATATATATATATATATATATATATATATATATATATATATATATAATATATTTGTCAGAGTATTGAAGATATGTCACCATATTCTTTCATTAACTCTCCCCTTATAAGATAGGGGGGCTCATACGTACCTATTGTAGGTCTATTTTCAACAATTAGTGACCCCCAATTTTAATGGTACCACAGAGTTTCATAGACCTCTTGGAGTACGAAAGCACCATTTTGAAAAAATAAAAAATATTTTCTTTTTTTCTTCCTGCACTCCCAACATTCCCAATTTCTGAGCTGTATCAATTTCCGAGCTGTATCTCGGAGCTGGCTGGAACTTTCAGAATTACATTTTGCATCAATAATATGTGGTGGTGACATAATTTTTGACCTTGACCTAATTTTGGGGTCATGACCCAATTAAAGACATTTTAACATTTTTCACCCTAACTTGACTAAGGTTTGTCCAATTGGAATGAAATTGCCCTCCAGAGAAAGTTGCATTTATATCCTCGAGAAAGTTGCATTTATGCTTAATTTTTTACATTATACCCCTCCAAGTTAAAGGTCAAGGTCAAATGGTGGTCTGAAAAAAATAATGTAGTCACTGATGAAAGGAAAATAATTCATTTTTTGTCATCGCACAATTTTGTCAATGCAGAATCTCAAAGGCTGCTTGTCCTTCCAACATGTTTTTTCATCATAATAGTGGATCTGCACTGAAGTTATGCACGTCATATTTGTAACATGTCCTCAACCTAATTTTTTGGGATTGTGACCTAATGAGCAAAACCATCTTTTTTCACAACTTTAATAATTGACCTCTGATTTTCATGATATTGAGTTTTATGGATAGATTGTAGATGGAGACACATTTTCTTAATTTACACTCAATCGCTAAAATGTTGAATGTCAAAGTCATATCGTGGACTGAATAAAATATGCCATCATTTGATCATGACTAAGTCGCAGGCGATCAACAAGGGTAAGCCTCCCATGGTGATAGCTTTGTGACCACAGATATTCGATTCCATTTCATTGGGACAGTACTCTGTGCAGAGCGTTGGTGCTGCCGAAGCAGTTTCCTGGGCTGTTGGGCACAATCCTGGATGGATCACCACTCCAACGTAGGATACTCAAATGGCTCGATCATCCCAGCAAGCTGGTACTCATTTTGCTGACCTCAGAAGGATGACAAGCTGAGTCAACCCCACCTGGTATTAATTCAACAGCCAAGCAGGATTTGAACTCAGGACCCAAGGATCCTAAGCCCACCACCCTAACCATTAAGCCAACACCAGGCATATCACAGAAATCTAGTTTATGATAGTTATTATTAACTGACACTTTGTCTTAACAAAATAATTGAAGGGTGAATACATTTGAGAGGAAGCCAAAAATGGATGTGAGCAGTTTGAATGTGCTCTGGAGTGCATTCCAACTACCCCAGCCAGAGAAGATTGACTCAAACATAATCCATAAACTCATTAAATCAATCCCAAATGTAGTTGAGGCAGTTCTCAAGGAAAAAAATGGTCACACTGATTATTATTTACGATACGGAAAGACAGATTTGATTTTTCCTTTTATAAAAAGTGTTGGTATATCATCCTTAAGAGCTCATGGAAATCCCTTCAAAGTGCTTTTGGTTTCATATTACAATTACAATTATTTATTTTGTTTTTGTGTTTCGATTAATAACTTTCCTACTGGACACTTACTATATATACAGTATATATATATATATATATATATATATATATATATATATATATATATATATATATATATATATATATATATATCATAGAGGAAGCAGTAACAGAGAAATAAGGAAAGTTAAGGAAACATAGATTGAGAAAGAAATGGATAGTAAGTGGTGAATTGAAAGTCCAGAAAACACAAATCATACCAAACCAAGCCTGCTGTTCTCCCTGCACCTCAATCGCAAGGCCAAAGTCTGCCAGTTTAACAGCTGCTCCTTTACATTTGCTAGCAAGCAGCAGATTCTCTGGCTGGGGTAGGGAAGGTGATAAAGAAGAATATTATGAAAAGAGTGACAGGAGGGAATAAAACAATTCTGTATTGTTTTCCTGTGAGTAGCCATTATCACACACCTAATTGTGAGCACTGATGAATACATCAGTGATACAAACAAATAAGAGCTATACACAATATAATTGGCCGAAAGAGTGCATCAGTACAATATGTAAAGTCTTGGGATCATGACAATCTGCAGAACTCTGGGTTTCGACCATTTTGTTTTGCCATCAGATTATTTCACAGCTCACATGGCAGTTTATGTCCCGGTTTGCATTTTGTTGTGCAGGGTGGGCAATAAAACATAAAATATATAATAAATAGGTCAATAAACAGAAAATAAAAAACAATAAAAAGGTCAAAAACAGTACATCATAAAAAGGTCAATAAAAAAAAACAAAATAAAAAACATAATAAAAAGGTCAATAAAAAAAAATCGTAACAACACCAGTGACAGATATGAAAGAAATTTTATGTGAAATAAAGAATATGCTCGCTAAATTCAGCACAAAATTATCAGTCTGCAGGGGTGGCAAAGGAAGGCAAGACAAATAAAACAAATACCACTAACCTTTTAAAATACCTCAAATGGTAGTTGATCTGCTGTGAATAAAAGAGGAGTTAACATTTTGGGCTTAACCCATCGACACAACAAATGAAGAAAATAATATAATAAATGGCCTTCTTTCTAATAATTGGAAGGCCTTCTTTCTTTGGTCTGATCGGGGGGGGGGGGAGGGGGGTTAAATCCAAAACATTAACTCCTCTTTTAGTCACGCTAGATCAACTACCATTTGAGGTATCTTAAAAGGTTCGTGGTATTTGTTTAATTTGTTTTGCCTTTATGTTAAATATTGTATAACCCTGAAGTTCCAATACTTCAACCAAGTGTTCAATTTGACCTCCCTCCCTTTTATCCAATATATTTACTTACAGGCAGCAACAGGTTACACATCATTTTCTGAAGTGT
The DNA here is from genome assembly GCF_056783735.1 of Eptatretus burgeri. Lineage (NCBI taxonomy): Eukaryota > Metazoa > Chordata > Myxini > Myxiniformes > Myxinidae > Eptatretus > Eptatretus burgeri. The sequence goes on along the minus strand of NC_140970.1, from coordinate 63,336,510 downwards.
CTTGCATAACTTCCAAGATATTCTGAATAAGTGCATATTTCAAACAAGAAAAAGAGCAATCAGAGATTGCAGACCATCGCCAGGACTTGTTTTGTGTCGTATATTTTGTGTGGTGTTTGTGTACTGATGTGTTCCATAATTAATTACAGACATAACTAGAACTGCCACTTTATAACTGCTGGCAGTGATGACCGGGCACCAAGACTCCCCGCTTTGATGCATCCCTGCTTTGATCGCATGTCTGACCATGACCCATGGCATTTATTATTGTTCAATTGAATTAAGAATGGGATTAAAATAAATTCAATTCATATCAAATGGAAGACCAATGAGGTACAGTCCTGCATTGGAGTAATCAGAAGGAACCCAACCAATCAAAAAGCAAAGATGAAGTCATCAGAAGGAACCTGGGTAGGATTTGCATTTCAGCTGCTAATCTATCCTCAAACCCATCAAGGCACAGCCAAGTGAGCCTTATTCAAAAAATAAAATAAAGTTAAATAAAAAAATTCTGGCTGCCAGACCATGCGTCCAACCAGGTTGACATTTAAAACATATATTTCCCATTACTACTAGATCATAATTGTGAAGGTTCACGTCAATTGATGAAGCGTTTTCAGAAAAAATAATTTTTTAAAGATTTTTGCTAAATCCAATATGGCTGCCAGACCATGTGACGTCAATTATTCGTGAATACCATGGTGTCCCAAAGGCTTGGAGAACATTTGTGTGAAGTTTCCCCTCGATCCGTCCAGCCGTTCTGGAGAAGAAGATTTTTATAGGTTTTAGGGTAAATCCAATATACAGTAGACAAGGCGTAAGTCGTCACCATCGGGACCGAGAAAAAAGTGACGACTTAGAAATGTGATGACTTACGCGTATGCGAACATTCATGATGACTGTGGGGTGAAGGATGAAGTCGCGCGTGGCTGAACACATATGTGTGAGAGCCGGCTATTGTACCAAAAGAAAAACACAATCCTCGGGGCATAGGTGGGGGTGAATTGGTGAGTTGGAAAGTGATTAAGCAATGATGGAATTCATGAATCAGTTTATCAAAAGTAAAGATAATGAACAACTCTGTAAGACAACTCGTATACCATCGGTGATGGTATGGTGACAAATTACATGACACACAGTCATCGTGGTGATGATTACCACTCAATGCCTATGTGTAAGTGAGTGTGGTAATGTACGAAACAAGCCAATATAAAACCATGATCGGACTTCAACACTAAGCTCGATCGATCCTTTACTTCTTCGCGAAGTAATCCATTATGTTTGACTGCCTCAAACTCTTGGGCATCTGGTGCATGAGAAAGGATTCAAACCGGTCATTGTATTCCATGATGTTGGCTGGGCAATCCTCCACCGAAAGACAGTATCGGCGAATATTTGGCCGAATCGGCTGAATCGGCCGAAACCAAATATTTGGCTGAGCCGACATTTGCCGAAACCAGATGATGAGCGCGTCATCGACATCTTCAAAGGACACACATTTCACGCATTTCACACTTCCCACCGGCCTCACGATCTTCTCCACTTGTCCAAATATCTTGCCCTTATTCTTCAAGATATCATTCAATGTCTGCCGTTTGATGTCCAACTTCTCAGCTATGTCTGTTTTCTTCATCAGTGGATTTGCCTCGCAAAACTGGATAATGTCGTATTTTTCGTGGTAGGTTTTAGTTGTAAGCTTACGCTTAGTCACCATTGTCCTGCCCGCAGTGCGATCAACGTGTGTACGCAGTTATAAATAGCCTATCACTGGCGGTGTACACCAATGAGCGAGCATCACGATTCCATGAAATCGGGCTTCTCATGAGGCAGCAGTTCCGTGTGACGAGTTAGGAGTGGTAATTTACTTGAGTTTCCATTACGTGGGAATGGACAACATCTGACGACTTAGACGAAGTGACGACTTAGAGATGACGACTTACAGAGGGATGACCCTTTATTCAAAGGGATTTAACATGAGATAAATTCGGGACCTAGTCTACTGTAGTTGCCAAACTATGTGACCTATGACATCATATGTGTGAACCTTTTGTTTCTCATGGATTGGTGATCATCGGTGTAGTTTCCCATCGAAGTGTTCAGCCACTTCAGAGAAGAAGGTTTTTGAAGGTTTAAAAAACCAAAAAAACAATATGGCTGCCGAATCATGTGACCAATGACATCATCAAATTTTTTTCTGTGGACCATTTTATCCCAAAATGACTCTCAAAATTCTTCATGCTGATCAAATGTAGCGTTCTACATATGTAATCATGACGTCATAACGAAGGCACCTATGTCATCATAAGATAATCACACTTATTCCCCATGATGGGTACTTTCCATGTGACAAGTTTTAATTTTTTCCTCCGTGAGATTTCGGAGATAGAGGTCCAAAGATTTTCCCTTTTTCCAACATGACTGCCACATTACGTGATCTATGATGTCATAATTATCAATAAAACATTCTACATGAGTAGTCGCTCCTATGATGAAAATTTCATCTCAATCCGACAAGTAGTTGCAGATAAAAACACCAAAGTTCAGTGTGGTTAAACAGACAGACAGACAGACAAACAAACAAATGGACCCAAATGCAATACCCTCTCCTCCAGCGAGGGTAATCAGCAATTGTGGTTGGTTTCAACAAAAAGCAATCTCTTTGACTAGTCTCCATAAAAAAAATAATCCAGCGGTGACAAGGCAGGGAATATGGAGAGCCACGGGAATGATTAGTTCTGTGACTGATAAGGCGATTTGGAAAATTTTCCTTCAACCAAACGAGACATTCATTTGAAGTTTGGGATGTGGTTCAAACTTGTTGAAACCACAGATTTTCATTACTTCTCACCCTGTAAGTCTTCGTCATGTGAAGATAATGATCTGATGTCACAGTTATTGCCATTTCAGGATTGAGGTATTCAACAAAATATGGACCGTAGATTACTAGTAACTAACCCAATCTACAACAGACGGTTATTTTCGGAGAATGAAGTGATGCCGCTTCATGTTCTTGTGGCGTTTCAAATCCCCAAAATCTGCAATTTTGGTTATTCGTCATCAAATTAATGCAAACATGACACTCATCAGAGGAAATCATGTCATCGATACTGAGGTCTTCATTTTGCTGTGCTTCAGATAAGCAGTTACATAATTCATACCATCTTCTTTATCATTTCATCAAGTGCCCGGAAAAGCTGAATTTTGTTCGGAAAAAGCCCAATGTCTTCTTCAGTATTCGTCGCACTTATGGGTGACTGATTCCTGTTTCAGCTGAGAGTCATCTTGTTGATTACATGGATTTATCTCCACGCATTGCCGTACAGCTTCAAGTCTCTGAGAGGCGAACAATAACATGCTATCCCGAACAGCCCTTATTTTCGTTTTGTAATGATCAGTATCTTTCATCTTTTGCAAAAATGCCGTTATTATTTTGTAAACAGATACAGGAGATGCTGGAAATCCCCTCTGAAATGCTCTCTGCACTGTCTTCAGTGACTTTGTGTCAATGTACGTGTCAAAAATAAGGATGCGCTGCTCCATGTAAAATTGTCCCATTATATTTAATACCTGCAACAACAACAAAAAAGCATTGTGTCACAGGCAATCAAAGAAAATTAAAAAAAAATTACAACCACATTACTAAAAAAATATGATCATGATCAAATGGTCCACCATATTTACCCATATGCAGTAGGATGATTCTTCTTATTTTGTATGCAGCACAAGGCTGTGGTGTAGCACCATTGGCAGAGGGCAAGTCTGTATAACTGTTGCAATGTTCTCCAAACAGGCAGGAAATTGAAAATTGTTCATGGTGCCGGAAATAGCTCACCTACTCTTCAAAAGGACACCATGCGATCTTTAACATCCACCGACTAATGCCAGCAGATGGGACACCCATTTAACATCCATCTGAGAGATGGCACACACATTGATGAATCACCCTGCCTGTGAAGCACCAAGATGACAGTTTATATCTGTGCCAAGATTCAAACCCAAGCAAGACAGCTCAGAGGCAAGTGAACATACCTATAGGCCATCCTGTCAGCCACTGTGTTGATGATAATCTGCCTTTAGTTGGTCATATATACATCCCAATTTACTCAGATGCAGATGAATGGTACTTTGCCCGACTTTTTCAGATATTCTCCAGCTTTGGATGTGCAATTGTCCCTTCTGGGTGAAAGCTTTCATGTCTTCAGAGTATAATTCTTTAGGATATGTACAGACATTGCAGGATGTCATTCTTAATCACTTCATTCCACAAAAAGTTCTTGTCCCCAGGCTACTCTTTTATATGCATGTTTTTGACAGGTAATCACCAACATACGTACAACAAAGTTTTCCTTTAAAGTCTCTAAATCTGCAGTCTATACACTGATAGTTTTAACAAGCTTGACGAGCACTCTTTAAATTTTAACGAACTTGATGTTTTCGTTGATCACAAATTTCATAAATATTTGCCACCACCTTGATTTTCAGCACATGCAATAAAAGCATTTTGGTATCGATTACAAACATAAAGGAAGCCAATTATTTTGGGGAAGGGCCTACTAACAGGCCTACAGGCCTACTAACATGAATCTCCAAAATTCCCACAAGTATACTTTGTTGGAGATACTGAGTGACAGGCTCAGCAACAATGCCGCAAAATACCTGGACTGAAAAATGAAATCTTCACAGCTCTGCAAGAAATGTTGCACAACTCAAACAATTATGTGCAAAGCTTTAAGTATGCCATGGAACATTTTGAGTCACCAGTTTACAAAATTGTCATCAGGGCTGACAAGACACCAGTTGGTCACCATGAACGAAGCTTCAACGCCCCAACCACAAGTGAAGTGGAAATCATTATGGTGGGTACTGAACATGGCCCTCGCGATATAGTGCTTCAGCAACATGACAAGCAAATCAACAGAATTGCTGACACTCATTGAAGCTATGATGCTTTGTAGTATCCACTGATCTTCTGCCAGGGAGAAGATGGGGTACAACTTTCTCATTCAACAACTTCCATTGGACAGTCAAACCGTTCAAAAAAAGTAAGCGCCTCTGATTTCTGTGCTTACCGCATGATGGTGCGATAAAATGATTTTAACCACCTTCTGCGATGCAAAGATTTATTTCACCAGTTTGTATGCTACGATTGAAAGTGAGAGGCTGCTCTTCATTTGACATAATCAACAGATATTGCATGCAGAAAGCTACGTTCATCTGAGAGATTAACTCAATCATGACAATAATGCAAGCAACATTGGTCAGCACATCATTCTGCCTTCACCTTTCACTGGCTCACCTAGGTACATGCATGAACGTATTCAGGATGCCATGACTTATGTCAGATAGTTTGGAAGCCCTGACCTTTTTGTTACCTTCACCTGCAATCCTGCCTGGGCAGAGGTAAAAGATTAGCTTATTCAAGGTCAAACAGCACAACATTGTCATGACCTGCTTGGAAGAGTGTTCCATCAGAAACAGAGCAAACTAATGCATCTCTTGAAAGACTGCAACATTTTGAGTCAAGTGCAGTGCTATTTCTTCACAATTGAGTGGCAAAAACAGGCCTGTCACATTCACACAACCTCATCTGGGTGACGGAAAAAGATCAAAGCAGAATAAATTGACGACCTCATCCGCACAGAGCTCCCTGACCCAGAAGTAGACTCTGAGCTATTTGCCAATGTCAAGAGTCACATGATTCATGGACCAGGTGGTCATCTAAACCAATCATCTCCATGCATGAAAGGCAATACCTGCACCAAGAACTTCCCGAAGAACTTCATACAGGAAACACAAACAGGAGTTGGTGGCTATCCTGCCTACAGAAAACGAAACCAGATGATGGCAGGCACGCAGCTCGGCTCAACATTTGTGGAGGCCAAGAAATTGAAGTGGACAATTGCTGGGTGGTCCCATACAGTCCCCTCCTGTCAAGAATTTTCAAGGCATACTTGAACGTGGAATATTGCAATTCAATCAAAGCAATCAAATATATCTGAAAATATGTCCACGGAAGTAGCGATATGGCCATATTTGGACTGGATGATGACGAGCAGGAACAGATGAAGTGGAAAGATATCAGATGGGTCGATATATAAGCAGTAATGAGGCATTATGGAGAATTTTGAACTTCCACATTCATGAGCGCAATCCAACTGTGGTAAAACTTGCAGTTCATCTTGAGAACGGACAGCGTGTCCACTTCACTGAGGAAAATGTCAGACAAAGATTGGAGACAACACCACAAACCACACATTCGAAAATAATGATGGCAAAGAAGGAAGCAGGAAAAATAAGTTGACAGTCACCAGAAATGTGATCAAGTGATGCCATCAAGTGATCCCGTCAGGTCAGGTTCGATCTGTGACCTGCTACAGGTACCATGTAAACCTGTACTAACCTGTTCCATGGTCGGGTTGTCGGCGACTAAACCATCTCCCCCACCAGGTTTTCTGGTGAGGAGGGTGTTTGGATATGGACACCCAGCAGGATTAAAAACAAAACCTGTCAAAGGGCGGAGGAGCTCCTTGTGAGCCAACGGCCATCCATATCTAGTGCCCAACTGTGTCTGCGGATGTCCTCCTGCAGTTGGGTTACTTCTTATTAGGAGGTTGGTGGCAGGATTTGCACTCCGGCCACCGTAAAACCCTTCATTCCGCAAAACGCAAAAACGCAAAAAAATCTGAAAACCCACTCCGTGGGAGTACCTCCTGTGCAGCTTCCCTTCGCAGGGCAGCTCACCGGATGACGGGATTGGGGCAAAGCCTTCGAGACCCCCAATCTTTGATGATAGGAGGGAAACCACGGGGTAACATCCCTGGGTCAGATTGCGGGAGAGTGTGTCGGAGTGGTGCTGAGGTGTCGTCCACCAGACGGCGGTCTCCTTGGGTGAACCTGAGGCGGTCCCTTCGGGTGGGTGCCTGGAATGTCCTAACCTAAGAGAGGATGATCACCTGTCTCTGTTATCATCTGAGCTCAAGCGTTTGGACATCGGGATTGCAGCTCTCTCTGAGGTTCGGAGACCAGATTGCGGCGAGATAATGGTGGGTGGTTACACCTACTATTGGTCTGGTCGCTCTGATGGTTACCATACCCAAGGAGTTGCTGTAGCTGTGTCCAATAAGCTGACCCCAATGATAATTGAGGTAACACCGGTCAACGAGTGTATTATGAGATTAAGGATTCGTCACTCCTTCAGTGTCATTTCCCTGGTCTCTGTTTATGCTCCGACTGAGGCGAGTGATCTCACCGTGAAGGATGCATTCTACGCCACACTCGAGTCTGTGGTTGATCAGTGCCCCAGACGAGACACACTTCTAGTCTTGGGGGATTTCAATGCATCGACTGGAACTGATAGGGATGGTTATGAGGTGTGTGTTGGTCCCCATGGGTCAGGAACTATGAACCAGAATAGCACTAAGTTCCTTGACTTTGCAAGAAGTCATGGACTTAGGGTGGCTGGTTCATGGTTTCAGCGCCCACAAGCTCATTGCTGGACTTGGTATTCCAACGCTGGCGGTGTGGCAAAGGAGATTGACCATGTCCTCATTGACGGTCGCTGGAGGATTATCCAGAACTGCAGGGTCTACCAGAGTGCTCAGTTCCTCAATACTGACCACAGGCTTGTTGTAGCAACTCTAAAGCTGCACCTTAAATCCTGGAGAATGGTACCATCCCAGCCTAGGCTGGATGTTGCCAAGCTCAGGGATGAGAGAGTAGCTGAGGAGTTTGCGAACAGGCTGAGTGGACACTTGGGGGGTCTGGGTGCTTTGGGGGGTCCTGAAGAGTTGTGGAGCGCCTTCAAGACCACCGTCCTTGATGTTGCCGGTGGATGTCTTGGAGCTCACCGCAGGGCAAAGAAGAATTTTGTCTCTCAAGGGTCACTAGATACCGTTGACCAGAGTCGCAGGGCCAGGCTGAATGGCAGAGCTGAGCTGTTCAGGGAGCTGAGGCGTAAAACTGTACGTGCACTGAGGGTGGACAAGGAGGCCTATGTGCGAGGAATCTGTGAGGGGGTAGAGCATCACCTGTGGACAGGTGATTCTCGTCCCGCTTACAGGGAAATTCGCGCATTACGTTCATCCAAGCCCATCCCTCGGAGCACTGCAGTTAGAGCAGAGAGTGGTAGGCTCTTGACAGAGGAGTCTGAAGTGAAGGCCCGCTGGGCTGGTTACTTTGAGCGGTTGTACCAGGCTGATCCCCCAGCTGTCGAGTTGGACGTCAAGGTTGTTACAATCCCTGTTGCTGACCCTCGAATCAACTGTGGTCCACCTTCGCTTGTGGAAACACGGGCTGCGGTGAACCAGTTGAAACGGGGCAAAGCTCCAGGGATCTGTGGCATCCATGCCGAACTTCTCAAGGCTGGTGGAAATGCTGCACTCGTGTCGTTGCATGCAGTTTTGTGCTCTGCCTGGAACACAGGCATCATCCCAACTGACTGGAAGAGGGGCCTTGTTGTCCCTCTCTGGAAAGGGAAGGGTGATCGCCAAGACTGCAACAACTACCGAGGGGTGATGCTGCTCTCAGTGCCGGGCAAGGTCTTTGCTCGGATAATTCTTGATAGGGTTCGCCACCATCTGCTTGAGCATCAGCGTCCAGAGCAGTCAGGCTTTACACCAAAGAGGTCAACGATTGACCGTATCCTTGCCCTTCGTGTCCTCACCGAACGCAGACGAGAGTTTCGGCAGGGGCTGCTTGCAGCCTATGTTGATCTCTGTAAAGCGTTCGATTCAGTGAATCGGGATGTCCTCTGGAGGATTCTTGGTCTCCGTGGGGTGCCACCAAAACTGATCGATCTGATGTCTGAACTCTACTCTGGTACTGAGAGTGCTGTGAAGTGTGGTGGTACCATCTCTGACTTATTTTCAGTTGTTACTGGAGTTCGTCAGGGATGTGTACTTGCCCCCACACTTTTCAGCACTTGTATGGACTGGATTTTAGGGAGGATGTCAGAGAGATCAAGTTGCGGTGCATCGTTTGGGAATGTCAAGATCTCGGACCTTGATTTTGCAGATGATGCAGTCATCTTTGCGGAGGCTTTAGACATCCTCTTGGGGGCCCTCGAGGTGCTGAATGAGGAGTCGGAGCTGCTGGGATTATGGGTTTCTTGGGTCAAAACTAAGATCCAGGCTTTCGGTGACATCTTGGATGCTGCTGTCCTGTCTGTGTCTGTTTGTGGTGAGGATGTTGAGGTCGTGGAGAGATTCACTTACCTTGGCAGTGATATTCATGTCTCTGCTGGCTACGAGTCAGAGGTCAATAGACGTCTGCGTCGGGCCTGGGGAGTCATGGATTCACTGGATCATGGGGTGTGGCGCTGCCGGTACCTGTGCGGGAGGACGAAAGTCCAAGTCTTCAGGTCCTTGGTACTTCCAGTCTTGCTCTATGGGTGCGAGACTTGGACTCTGACCAAGGATCTGAGACGGAGACTTAATTCCTTTGGTACCAGGTGTCTTCGGAGAATCCTTGGCTATCGCTGGTCGGATTTTGTGTCCAACGAGCGGTTGCTGAGAGAGACTCGGATGAAATTTGTTACCTGCATAGTCCGTGAGCGTCAGTTGCAGCTGTATGGACATGTGGCTCGTTTTCCTGACGCTGATCCTGCTCACCAGATTCTCTCAGCGAGGGAGTCTCATGAGTGGAGGAGGCCAGTGGGCCGACCACGTGCCTCATGGTTGCAGCAGGTTGACCATCATCTCAAGGAGATGGGGATGGGCCTGGAATCTGCCTGGGGGATGGCCAGACGGAGGCCCCTGGAGTACCGGCGGAAAGTGGACGCAGCGACGCGCTGTTCTGGCACATGCTCCCATACCTGACCTGATTGGAAGGGTCCATACAGGTCACCCTAACAATTATGAGTGTTTCTACTTGCGCATGCTCCTCACACTGTCAAAAGGCCAACCGATTTTCAAGATCTCCACACCTTTGAAGGGAGAGTCTGCAAGACTTACCGTGAAGCTTGCCATCTCCATGCCCTATTGGAAGATGATAGGCATTGGGATGCAACACTTGAAGAAGCTGCCGAAACTCAAATGCCTGTCCAACTGTGACAACTTTTTGCGATTATGCTTCAGACATGTGGCCTCTCAAGTCCTATCCAAACTTTGGGAAAAACACAAAGAGATCATGGCAGAAGACATTTTGTTGAAAGTGCAGAAGCAGAATCCACAACAAGACATCATCGACAATGATGCCATCTTCAATGAGGCTCTCATGAGATTGGAGGATCAACTCGTTGCACTGGGAGCAACAGATGTGTCAAACTTTGGACTTCCTGTGCCAGACCGGAATGCAGAGAACGGTGTTGCTCAAGAGCTGCTTTGAGAAACAAATTACAATGTCAAAGAGCTATCGGAGTTTGTTGAAAGAAATGAACCAATGTTGGTTCATGATCAAAACATTACATTGACAAAGATCATGGAAAGCATGGAAAATGAAGAAGGAAAGCTCTTCTTCCTTGATGCTCCAGGAGGGACTGGAAAAAAACGTTTGTGACAAACCTTCTGTTTGCCAAATTATGACAAAGGAAAACGGTTGCTCTGGCAGTTGCTTTGAGTGGCATTGCTGCCACTTTGCTTGAAGAAGGACAAACTGCACACTTAGCGTTCAAACTGTCGCTTAACCTTGCCCACGACGAAACTCCCACTTGCAATATTGGGATGGCAAGTGCCAAAGCCAAGCTGCTACGCCAATGCCACCTCATTGTTTGGGATGAGTCAACCATGTCCCACAAACGTGCCTTTGAAACCCTCGATCGCACTCTGCAGGACCTCCGTACTGAAAAAAAGACTCACGGGAAGATTAACCATCATGATGTCTGGTGATATCAGGCAAACGTTGCCAGTTATTCCTCGAGGAACAAAAACAGATGTGGTCAATGCATGTCTCAAGGCCTCCTATCTGTGGCAGCATGTGACGAGACTTGAACTCAAGACGAATACGCAAGTCCATCTTCATGCTGACGAGACATCACAACACTTTGCTCATCAGCTTCTCCAACTTGGTAATGGACAGATTCCAGTTAATATAACTGATGGACACATTCATATTGTTTTTGGTAACTTGTTGAACTCAGAAGAGCAGTTGATGGCCAAAATCTTTTCAAACATACAGATCCACTATGGCGACCACAAATGGCTTTATGAAAGGGCAATCCTTGTCCCGAAGAACAAAACGGTTAACTCCATCAACTACAAATTGCACCAAATGTTTTCTGGGGAACAAAAACGCCACAAATCACTTGATAGAGTGTCTGACCTGGACCAAGTGGTCAATTACCCAGTCAAATGCCTTAATTCACTGGAGATTCCCAGAATTCCACAACACAACCTGGTGTTGAAAGAAGGAACGCCAATTATGCTATTGCGAAACTTAGACCCACCAAAGCTCTGCAACAGAATCAGACTTGTAATCAAAAGAATGATGGCTCACATCTTGGAAGCCACCATAATGACTGGAAAGGCAAAAGGTGAATACGTATTCATCCCAAAAATCCCTTTCATGCCATTGGACCTTCCTTTCGAATTGAAGCGGCTTCAATTCCCCATACGCCCACGTTTCGCTATGAGTATTAACAAAAGCCAAGGACAGACACTGAAAGTAGTCGGCCTGAATCTGAAAACACCGGTGTTTTCACTTGGGCAACTCCATGTCGCATGCACCAGAGTTGGCAGTGTTGACAATCTTTACCTTCTGCTTCCTCAGAGCAGGACCACAATTAATGTTGTTTACCAAGAAGCATTGCATGATCTGTTATGGTGTGTGGCTGTGGGATGATTTGGGGGGTTAGGTGGAGGGGGGTTGGGCAGAACAACAAATTGATGATTTCAGTAATTTTTAGTTTTTGTCCCTTTTCATGCTCTGAAGCGTTCGTGTCTGTGTAAAATATATAAAGCGTTAAAATATATAAAGCTGAGGAGTTAGGAAGGCTAAATAAATTAGAGGATTAAAAGCAACAGGATGAACACGATGGCCGAGAGGTAACACACATGTGTTCCAAGTTACCAAGTTACCGGACCTGCATTCGAATCCTGACCCAACTATAAACTGTCCTCTCGTCATTTCACAGGCAGGGTGATTCATCAATGTGTGTGCTCAGATTGATGTTAAACTTGGTGTCACATATGCCAGATTTTCAACCCCTCTCTTCCCTCCATCCTCTTCCCTCCAATCTCTCTCATATATTTCATGACTCGCGATTTCTTTTTTCATTGTTGTACATATTTTGACGAAAGACAGTAGAAAATGATTCGCTTCATATTTATTTGGCCTATAACAGAGATTATCTGTCTCCGTCTCTGTCTCTATGTCTGTGTCTCTCTCTCTGTCTGTGTGTCTCTCTCTCTCTCTCTCTCTCTCTCTCTCTCTCTCTCTCTCTCTCTCTCTCTCTCTCTCTCTCTCTCTCTCTCTCTCTCTCTCTCTCTCTCTCTCTCTCTCTCTCTCTCTCTCTCTCTCTCTCTCTCTCTCTCTCTCTCTCTCTCTCTCTCTCTCTCTCTCTCTCTCTCTCTCTCTCTCTCTCTCTCTCTCTCTCTCTCTCTCTCTCTCTCTCTCTCTCTGTCTGTCTGTCTGTCTGTCTCTCTCTCTGTCTGTCTCTCTCTCTCTCTGTCTGTCTCTCTCTCTCTCTCTCTCTCTCTCTCTCTCTCTCTCTCTCTCTCTCTCTCTCTCTCTCTCTCTCTCTCTCTCTCTGTCTGTCTCTCTGTCTCTCTCTCTCTCTCTCTCTCTCTCTCTCTCTCTCTCTCTCTCTCTCTCTTACTCTCTCTCTCTCTCTCTCTCCATCTCTATCCATCTCTCTCTCTCTCTCTCTCTCTCTCTCTCTCTCTCTCTCTCTCTATCTCTCTCTCTGTGCTGTCTGTCTCTGTCTCTGTCTCTGTCTCTGTCTCTGTCTCTGTCTCTGTCTCTGTCTCTCTCTCTCTCTCTCTCTCTCTCTCTCTCTCTCTCTCTCTCTCTCTCTCTCTCTCTCTCTCTCTCTCTCTCTCTCTCTCTCTCTCTCTCTCTCTCTCTCTCTCTCTCACCCCTGCTGGTCGTTGGTGAGTCGTGCATGGGTGTGGCGTCATGGCGGCTCTGTGTGTGCAGCTGTGAGTACTGTGCTGTGTTCGTGTTGTTCCTGTCCCTATTTCGTTTCCCTCTGTGTCCCCGTACGTGTTTGTGGAGTTTTTTTCCCTGTTTCCCTTCCTGCTGAGACGAGAGAGAGAAGGAGAGCGCGCACGGTCGGTGCTTTGTGGGTTTTCCTTGAAACCTTCGGGTTTCTGGGCCTACTTTTTCATCTGCCTTGTTTTCATAGGCCTGCCGTTTATCGGTGGTTTAGCTTCTTCCTTATACTCTTCTTTTCCCTTATACTTCATTTGACCCCACTTGCTGGTTGCTTGTGACGGTTTTCCTTTGTTAAACTTAAACTTCTCTTCTTTTGCTTTAAGCTATGGCAAACGGACGTTTGCACAATAGTGTGTACGAGTCACTCACTCGGAAAAATGGAGTGACAATTACTCCACCTGATGGAGTTAGTGTTGAGAACGTGGTGATGGCTCTGGGAGAGCTCGTAGGAATCGAGAATGTTCTCGCTGCTTCGAAAATGAGCCAACGTGTCGTGGTTTTCTTGTCGGAGGAGCGACACGTGGCTCAGGCGGTCGAAACCGGTCTATCCGTTCCGCCAGACGTCTTCGTTAACGTTAGTTATCTCGATACGATGGCGGTAAAATTAACACTGTCTAACATCCCGCCCTTCTTCTCGAGTGAGGAGATTGTAGCTGCATTAAGCGTTTTTGGCACAGTTGTGTCACGAATCTCCATGATTCCACTTCGTCTGCGCTCTGACGCTTCGGTTCGCCACATCATGTCGTTCCGACGTCATTGCTATATCATTCTAAAAAACAACGCTCAATCGCTCAATGCAGTTATGACTTTAAAAAATAAAAACCGCAATTACCAGATTTATATCGCAACGGAGACCACAACTTGTTTTATCTGTGGTGAATCGGGACATTTAAAAAGTGATTGCCCCAAGAATATATTAAGTGGCATATCTAGTGTGGTCGAACCCATTGAGACGAATAGTGGTATATCTAGAGTTGGGAACGTTGGTGACGCTTCAAACTCGAACAATCTGCCTGGGCCGTCGAGAGTGGAGGTAAATCCCCCCCTCGCGGATGACGAAAGCTTCACCGTTGTTCCTTCAAAAAGGAAACATAAATTGAAGCATTTAAATGATAACAAAAGTCAAGATGTGACGGCGAGCTGTGCAAAAAAGATGGCGCCGGCTGGCAAGAATAATGACTCGTGTTTGGAAGCAACAATAGATGCTCTTTTTAAAACGAAAAATCGATTTGATGTAATTGCTCCAGAGGATGATGACTTTTTTGTCGGTGGGGTTGGTGAACATGAGGAGGAGATTGGTTTTGTGCAGCAGGGAGCACACGTGACCACTCCCATAGTCACAGGCACCTTGGATATTAACACCGAATCCACTGTAACCCCCCTCCCTGTAAAGACCAACAGTGAAATGTGTACCGTTTCTAAGCCACCAATTACTCCAAACCTGGTTGAATCAGGGTGTAAAGCTTCAACTAGTGAAACACCAGGTTCATCTCAAGCGGAATATAACATTCCTTCCATTAGTATTCTTCCTCCTCCCCGTTTTCTTCACCCTCCCACTCCTCCTCCTCCTCCTCCCCCTCCCACTTCTAATCTTCTTCCTCTTCCCACCCCTCCACCTCCCCCTATTCCACCTCCCCCACTCCACCTCCCCTACTCCACCTCCCCCCACTCCTCCTCCCCCACTCCTCCTCCCCCACTCCTCCTCCCTCCACTCTTCCTTCCCCGACTCCTCCGACTCCTTCTCCCCCTTTGGAAGCGGAATGTGAGGCTTCCCTTATTAAACCATCAGCTCCATCTTTGGAGCATAACGATAATGTAATGGACACCAATCAGTACTCGGATTATGATTCGGACGGGGACTCATCACTTGCTTCTTGCGGCAGTGCTGAAGCATGGAATGATCCAGTTTCCCAAGATTCGGAGAGTGTTACCAGTGTTCCACCTGCCGATATCATAAAGTTTCTTCATGACACCTTTCGCAAGAAACATGTTAAAATTAAAAACTTTTTCCCTGACTTATCCGGCTTTATAATCTCTGCGAAGCTTTTGCTCCTCAAAGCCGGACAGCTTGGTGTGACGGAATCACAAGTTTATCGACTCCGGAAATGCATCCTCAAAGCAAAGAATGAGCTGCAGACACAGAGAGACTAAGTTTTTGACACACCCAAACTCAATGTTAGCCTATGGCCTTCTCTATAGCGAGTTTAAATATTAATGGGGGACGCTCCTCCATCCGTAAAGCAGAAGTTAAACAGTTTGTTGAGACAAATCACATTGATGTTTTGCTTTTGCAAGAAACAAGATGCAGCTCCTCTTGTGCAAGTGAATGGCAAAGGACAATGAGGGGAAAATGGTTTTTTAGTAGTCTGGAACACCCAAGGGCTGGGGTGGCTGTTTGTATACAACCTTCCTTTTGTAGTCCCAGTGTTGTTTTTAATGAGATTATCAAAGGGTATTTGATTTCACTCACCTTCACGCATAATGGCTTTAAACACACCGTACTGAATGTCTACGCACCTAGCGATAGCACGGAGAGACTCGCCTTTTACACACACTTAGAAACGTCTCTTGTACACATTGATTTTGATGGACTTGTCTGCTTGGGTGGAGATTTTAACTGCACGATGGACCCCACCATTGATCGTAATGGAGAGGAGCCGCACCCAGCAAGCGCAGCGCCTTTGTTGAGAGCCTTGTCCAAGTTTTCCCTGGTTGATGTGTGGAGAATCCGCAATCTTTCTCTCCGCCAATACACGTGGAGTCGGTGTTCAAAAGGCCACGTATCACTTGCAAGATTGGACCGTTTCTACATCAACAGTACCTTTTTAAATGTTGTGAGCAATATGGACATTATTCCGAGCGGCTTCTCAGACCATCACATGGTCGCACTTCGGATTCACCAACCAGTTCGGAATCGTGGTGCTGCCTACTGGACCTTCAACGCAAGCCTCTTGGATGACCAACTGTTTGTCGATGCCTTTGGTGTGTTCTGGAGAGCCTTGCTCCAACGTAAAACTTCCTTCCCCTGCCTTGGAAAATGGTGGGACAACGTCAAAGTGCAAATAAGATCCTTTTGCCAACAATATGGAGCCTACCACACCAAATATGACTCTGCCCTTCAATCCTTGCTTGCCAAAGAAATATTATATTTGCAGACCAACCTCTTGGCCTCAAACCATGAAAGAACCAACCATCTTGCTGGCGAAGAAAAAAGCTCTTCTTGCTGGACTTTGTGCAAAGCAAGCCAGAGGAGCGCTGATTCGTCTCCGACTGGAGAATTTGTGCTACCTGGACACCTCCTCTAAGTTCTTTTTTGGACTGGAAGATCAAACAAAGAGAAGTCAGCAGATAACTTCAGTAAGGACAAAGGAAGGAAGGATAACACACAATCAAAAAGATGTCAGAGCCTCACTCAGACACTACTTTACTGAACTTTATCGTGCTCCGAAAATCGACAACAAAATGGTAACAGTGCTGACTTCTTCCTTACCTCCCTTGTCAAAATCTGCAGTTCTACAAATGGACAAGGAAGTAACTTTGGAGGAACTCCAAGCTGCTCTTCAAACTCTACCCTCGGGTAAGGCCTCCGGCCTGGATGGAATTCCTGCGGAATTTTATAAAACCTTTTGGGACCTCCTCGGACCAGAACTACTTGAGGTTATAATCGACGGTCGACGATCTGGCTCACTGCCATTAAGCTGCCGGAGGGCTGTCCTCGCCCTTATCCCCAAAAAAGGAGACCTTCAGCAACCACACAACTGGCGTCCCATCTCATTACTCTGTGCAGACTACAAAATATTTTCCAAGGCCCTTGCCAACCGCCTTAAAGCCATAATCGAGGAGATCGTACACCCAGATCAGTCTTACTGTGTCCCGAAGAGGACAATTCATGACAGTATCTTCATTGTGCGTGATATAATTGACATCTGTTCTCTTGAGCAAAGAAATGTCGGGTTGGTGTTCTTAGATCAAGAAAAGGCCTTTGATACCATTGATCATTTTTATCTTTTCTCTGTTTTACGGGGGTTTGGTTTTGGGGAAAATTTTATCTCTCATGTGCAGTTACTGTATAACAACACTTTTAGTCTCTTAAAGGTTAACAACATTTTATGTCCCCCTTTCCCGGTTAATAGAGGCATTCGTCAAGGGTGCCCTCTTTCTGGCCTCCTGTACTCTCTTGCGATTGAGCCTTTGCTCGTTCGGTTGCGTGCACGTCTTCTTGGTTTCCTTCCTCAACCAATAGCGAACCCGTTTAAAGTGATTGCTTATGCAGATGATCTTTGTGCAATCGTTCGCTCGATTGAGGACGTCGCAGCCTTGGTCCGTTGCATTCATGAATTTGGTTTGGCAAGTTCCACAAAAGTGAACTGGGGAAAAAGCAGAGCTCTCCATCTTGGTCCACAAAATGGCGCCATTCCTCCGACTCTTCCCGAGAAACTTAAATGGGAAAGGGATGGAATTCTTTACCTAGGCGTCTTTCTTGGAACTGAGAACTTCATTTTAAAAAACTGGGAATCTCTAATAATTAAAACTGAGAGACGTTTACGAAAGTGGAAGGGCTTACTTTGTCAACTCTCCTATCGGGGCCGAACCCTTGTTATCAACAACCTTGCAGCATAAATGCTTTGGCACGTTTTTATAGCACTGCAGCCCCCAGATTTGTTTCTTAAAAAATTACAATCAATTCTTATTGACTTCCTTTGGGGAGGAAAGCATTGGCTCCAACCTGGTGTGTTAAACCTGCCTGTTTCTGAAGGAGGACAAGGGCTGATTGCTATTACCAGCAAGGTGATGGCTTTTCGCCTCCTTTCGCTTCGCAGACTGCTGTACACGGACGTTTCCTGGAAGGCCTTGGCTCACTGCCTGCTTCGGCAGGCGGGGAAACTCGGCTACGATCAGCAACTGTTCCTTATTGACACCAAGAAAGTTGATATAGCATCAGTCCCCCTGTTTTATAGAAGCATGCTGAAGGCATGGCAGGCAGTCACTGTTCGCCGAAATAACAATGACTACTCCCTGGAAATGTTTTTAAATGAGCCTATCTTTTTAAACCCCATTTTTGAAGGGGTCTGCAGCAATTATATTCTTGTGCAGAAGTTTATTGATGCTGGATGTACGAAGGTAAAAGATCTCAGAACTCCTTCTCCTTATAAGTGGAAGCCAGCTGCTGACGTCGCTGTGGCCACTGGAGTGAGGTCCATTCGAATTATTGGGAGAATCTTTTCTGTGATTCTGCGCTTTTTCAAGCAAACTAATCTGAAATGGATTCCACAGGTAGAAGCTAACCTTTCTTTTTCCCTACATCCCTTTCCAGAGCTTTTGCTTCATTTTCAAGGTTTCACCTCCTTTAAATTGATGGAAAAATCTTCTGTTTACGCTTTGTGTGTTAAAACTCTTGTTCCCGATAGACCTGCGGAACCACAAGCACATTGGGGGAGAATGCTTCAGACCACTCATTCTACTTCGATCAACTGGCATGTTATGTACAAGGCACCCACTGCTAAGCGCTCCGGAGATTTGCAGTGGCGACTGGCACATTACATTTTACCATCCAATGTTTTATCTCATCGTATATCTCCCGATAACACAGAATTGTGTCCCTTCTGCGGTGCCACAGAAACTATTTTTCACATTTTTATTGATTGCTCAAGGTTGGCACCCCTTTTTACAGTCTTATCACGTGCTATCCGGGGACTCGGCCTAACTTTTACTTGTTGTGGTTTTGTTTACGGTTTTAGCATCTTCCACCAGCGTAAATACGAGTGCCTGTTAGCAAATTATTTGTCCTCTGAAGCGAAGCTTGCTATATACATGTCAAGGAAACGCAAACTTCAAGATGTTTGTGATTCTGTTTCCGATGTTGTTTATCTCTTTAAAACCTTGGTCACAGCACGAGTGCACCTTGAAATTAATTCCAGTGATTGTACACTGTTCTCACAACAGTGGTGTGTGAACACATCCTTATGTGAACTTGTTGATGGTGTACTTACATTGAAGTTTTAATTTACCTTGTTTCTTTGTTGGGCAATGCTCAGGCATTTGCTTGTACTGGTATAACTTCTCTTGTTACATCATGATCCCAAACAATCAAGAGGCCAAAAGTGTCTGTGTCTCTCTCTCTCTCTCTCTCTCTGTCTCTCTCTCTCTCTCTTTCTCTCGCTTGGCACGCATGTGCAAACGCAAGGGGCTGTTGCTCAGTCTCTGGCGGTACGTGTGGAGCCTGTGTTGCTTTCTCTCTTCTTATCATCTTCTCCTCTCTCTAATGGTTTTTTTGGGGGTGTTCCTTGTGTATAAATTGTTATCAATGCTTTATCGATTACTTGAAAATTGAATTGGTTTCTTCTCTTCTTTTTTCCACTCTTGTATATAATCCTTTGCTTTGTTGTATTGAATTTTTACCTTTTATACTTTTTTGTAATAAAAGGACATAAAAGTCAAAAAAAAAAAAAAAAAGTCTCTCTCTCTCTCTCTCTCTCTCTCTCTCTCTCTCTCTCTCTCTCTCTCTCTGTCTCTCTCTCTCTCTCTCTCTCTCTCCCTCTCTCTCTCTCTCTCTCTCTCTCTCTCTCTCTCTCTCTCTCCCTGTCTCTCTCTCTCTCTCTCTCTTTCTGTTTCTCTCTCTCTGTTTCTGTTTCTCTCTCTCTCTCTCTCTCTCTCTCTCTCTCTCTCTCTCTCTCTCTCTCTCTCTCTCTCTCTCTCTCTCTCTCTCTCTCTCTCTCTCTCTCTGTCTCTGTCTCTCTGTCTCTCTCTCTCTCTCTCTCTCTCTCTCTCTCTCTCTCTCTCTCTCTCTCTCTCTCTCTCTCTCTCTCTCTCTCTCTCTCTCTCTCTCTCTCTCTCTCTCTCTCTCTCTCTCTCTCTCTCTCTCTCTCTCTCTCTCTCTCTCTCTCTCTCTCTCTCTCTCTCTCTCTCTCTCTCTCTCTCTCTCTCTCTCTCTCTCTCTCTCTCTCTCTCTCTCTCTCTCTCTCTCTCTCTCTCTCTCTCTCTCTCTCTCTCTCTCTCTCTCTCTCTCTCTCTCTCTCTCTCTCTCTCTCTCTCTCTCTCTCTCTCTCTCTCTCTCTCTCTCTCTCTCTCTCTCTCTCTGTCTCTCTCTCTCTCTCTCTCTGTGTCTCTCTCTCTCTCTCTCTCTCTCTCTCTCTCTCTCTCTCTCTCTCTCTCTCTCTCTCTCTCTCTCTCTCTCTCTCTCTCTCTCTCTCTCTCTCTCTCTCTCTCTCTCTCTCTCTCTCTCTCTCTCTCTCTCTCTCTCTCTCTCTCTTTCTGTGTCTCTCTCTCTCTCTCTCTCTCTCTCTCTCTCTCTCTCTCTCTCTCTCTCTCTCTCTCTCTCTCTCTGTCTCTCTCTCTCTCTCTCTCTCTCTCTATCTCTCTCTCTCTCTCTCTCTCTCTCTCTCTCTCTCTCTCTCTCTCTCTCTCTGTCTCTGTCTCTGTCTCTCTCTCTGTCTCTGTCTCTGTCTCTGTCTCTGTCTCTGTCTCTGTCTCTGTCTCTGTCTCTGTCTCTGTCTCTCTCTCTCTCTCTGTCTCTCTGTGTCTCTGTCTCTCTCTCTCTCTCTCTATCTCTCTCTCTCTCTCTCTGTCTGTCTTTCTCTCTCTCTCTCTCTCTCTCTCTCTCTCTCTCTCTCTCTCTCTCTCTCTCTCTCTGTGTCTCTCTCTCTCTCTCTCTCTCTCTCTCTCTCTCTCTCTCTCTCTCTCTCTCTCTCTCTCTCTCTCTCTCTCTCTCTCTCTCTCTCTCTCTCTCTCTCTCTCTCTCTCTCTCTCTCTCTCTCTCTCTCTCTCTCTCTCTCTCTCTCTCTCTCTCTCTCTCTCTCTCTCTCTCTCTCTCTCTCTCTCTCTCTCTCTCTCTCTCTCTCTCTCTCTCTCTCTCTCTCTCTCTCTCTCTCTCTCTCTGTGTCTCTCTCTGGCTTTGTTTAGCTGCGAGGAAATTTTGAAATGTGTTGAAGTCATGGAGATTCATTGATTCTAGACCCAATAATTTAACCTTCTTTGAGCACAGTTAATTTCAACATTGCAACTCATCTTTTTTCATCATCATCATCATCATCATCTACTACGCCCAGTGTTAAGCATTGATTCTACCGAAGCAGTTACTCGGCCTCAAACCTTGTAGGGTTCCACCACTTTGACTCAGGAAATCAGGGCAGGAATTTGTAATTTGATCAGTGTGATGACGATAGTTTGCCTACTCTTCGTGAAGGACATCATGGAATCTTCAACATCCACCAACTAATGCCGGAAGATGAGACACCCGGTTTAACGTCCATTTGACGAACGGCACACACATTGGTGAATCACAGCGCCTATAAAACACCAGGATGACAGTTTATAGCTGGGTCAGGATGCGAACCCAGGCTAGACAGCTTAGAGGTCAGTGTGTGTACATGTGTACCTCAAGGCCATCCTGCCAGCCCAACCATGTTTCACATTTTGAGAAAATAAATTCACGCATTTTTTGTGCGTAAGCTGGGTTGACTGTGTTCTGTTCTGTTGTAAAAACATCTTGTCAGTTATATTTTTACACCTGGATGAGAGTAATGTGGCATGCAATGTCATGCTTTTCCATCATTTGGTGTTTGTGACCTCTTAATGCCCATATGTAATACACATGTTATCCTATCAGCAAGTGTGATATTAAGCAACACAATTAAGTTGCTGAAAAGTAAACTGGGCTATTCAACATGATAAAAGTTAAGACAAAAAAAGGGTTCAAAGTTCAAGTTCTCATTTAAAATTTCAATCAACTCCCACGAGACAAAAATCACTATCAGCCTCAAAACATTTTGTTGAAAACATATTAGCATCAAAGGCATACTATATTAACCTTGCAAGATTCATTCAGTGTAATTAACTTTGCCCTGGATGTGAGATAGCCTGATATACTTCACAGGGATTCAATTATCCTATGAAATGCACTTTTTCGTGTTTGTGGGTTATTTACACCTTTAAACTTTTCAACAAGCATCTCCAATAATTACCTCTGCCAATGAAGGTGGACAGATGTTATGTTTTCACCCCTGTCTGTTGGGATTCGCTAGATATCCCTTATTGTCGGGTTTTCCGTCTGTCTGTGTGTCTGTGTGTGTGTGTGTGTGTGTGTGTCTGTGTGTGTGTGTGTGTGTGTGTGTGTGTGTGTGTGTGTGTGTGTGTGTGTGTGTGTGTGTGTGTGTGTGTGTGTGTGTGTGTGTGTGTGTGTGTGTGTGTGTGTGTGTGTGCAACGCGAGGCTCCACAGCACAAACCAGCAAACCAATTTCGATGAAACTTGGCGAACAGGTGCCATATGGGCTGGGAGTGCGCGCATTTGAGTTTCGTTGCTAAGCAACCACCCGTTGCTATGCAGCGGCTGAAAAACCGCGTTCACTATTTTCATTACTTGTCCTACAGTTTTGAATGTGGATAAACGAGACTTCGGAATTAAACACTTCGAGATGTTTAGAACATTTTACTCGAGCCGATTTTTGATTTAGGTTTTATTTTTCAAATGGTAGTCCTTCAAAAATCGGGTGTCTATTTACCGTCATTTTTTATGAGGAGTGCCAGTTGGCAAAATACGCAATAGGAAAAATCTTGCCAGGCAGAGGAACAATTGTATGTGAACCAATACGTCTTGGCAATGAATCTTCGTCAGTGGATCAGCCAGAATGAAAAGCATCGTATCCAGCGCTTCGATCCTAGCGAATCCCTCATCGCCTACCGCTTGTCTGTCTATCTGTTTGTCTGTGAGCTGCATATCTCAAAATGTTATGTACAGATTCGGACTTAATTTAGTGAAAAGGTTGATTGTGTGACATGAACAAACTGATTTGATGCTGGTGAAGATCCAGATGTAGGTACAAGAATTTTTTTAATTTTCAAAGTGATTCTTCACCATTGAGAAATAGGGCCAAAAATTAAATGTAGCACGATATCTCAAATAGTTATGGATGGATTTGGACGAATCCTGGTGGATGAGTTAGGTAGGTGACAACAAGAAGCAGATTAGATTTTGGTTAAGGTATGGATGCAGATCCGGCCTATCGGTGGGATGCGAAACGTAAACTGTTCAGCCGGTGGAGGTATGCGTTCCACCGAATGCTGTTGTAGTTACCCTGCACGAACGAAGCGAAAAGCAGAGTTAAACTGTCTTTGTTAAAGCTGTCCATCCGTCCATTCTTCTGATCAGTTTATGATCATCAGTTTGTGAACAACTTATTTAAATTGAATGATAGATTTTGAACACGAATCGGAACATGACTAGGAAGACAAGTTTGATGTTTCACAGTACTTTGGCTCTGAATTTGTCCCGTCCGCACAGAGAGGAGCGAGAAAATATTTTTATTCCGTCTGCCTGCCTGACAGTTCAACAAAATTGAAAATCATTCCAAACAGGAAATTTACTGTTTTTAAGAACGTTATGATGGAAACAAAACATCATGCATGAAAAAACTAATGTCATGTGTTCGATAGGGTGGTGTAATAAACACTGGTTAAAACGGCGGTAAAACCTTGAATTAATGAATTTATCCACCTTTAAACCTGTATTTAAATTTAATTATATGTTTGAACACTATATCATCAAAAAATTTAAAGACTCGATCATCATCAAGAGCCGTATCAAAAATAGTATCATCAAAAGAGCCGAAGATGCAATGAGGTTTTGGGATACTTTAGATATCATTTCCAAGGCGAGGTGTTTTGATAAACTGCGGTTTATCGAGGATAAAGATCCATTTGAGCTTCTGAGGAAAGAGTGGAGCAGCGATGTGAATCAGTGGCCCCGACGTAGCAAATGTATTCTAGAAATCGTCAATTACCTCTTTCACCACCCTCGTGTCTATTCTTTACAGGACTTGAAAGCCTATAAGTCTCTGGATTCCCATGACCATTTTGTGAATGGTTGGGTGAAGTACTTATGCGTGTACAAAAGCAAATGACATTTAATATGCATGTTATTGACTTTGAGAAGAATCAACTCTACAAGTGATCCTTCAGCAAAGCCATTTAGTCTTTAGACAACAATAAAAAAACATAATAATAATAAAAAAAAATTGAGAATTCATCTCCGGTCGGTGTACAGTCTCTGGCAGTCCCCCTTTGGTGTATGCTCGAGACATGTTCCACCCATTCCCTCACTCCTCTCCCTTCTCTTCCCACACTCACTTACCATCCTCTCTCCTATCATACTGACCATTCTCAATATAGCAGTCCCCAACACGCAGGTAATAAATAGATGGCTCCACAGATCGTTTTGCTACGCTTTACTCTGAACAAAATACATTTAAAGACTCGATTTTAAGATTACGTTAAAGTTATTTTCATGTCCTACAAGCTACAGGATGCTGCAGAGGTAACACACTTAACTTGGCTGTCTAATCCAGCTTTGATTCCCAATCCGAATGTAAACTGTCAAATTAGTTTCTTACAGAGAGGATTGCATCAAAGATGCACCATCCCTTGGATGGAGATCAAGCTAGTTGTCCCATCTGCGAGCAATACTTGATGAATGTTAAAGATCCCATGTTGTCTTAAGTGGAAAGTAGGTGAGTTATCTATCGCCAGCACCCTGAACAAGCTACAAGAATGAATGTGGGCTCGCAGGAGAGCCGAGAGGTATGTGCATTCGCCTTTGAGCCGTCTCACCTTGGTTTGAATCGCAAAGCCGGAGAACCCATCTGCCAGCACCGATCGTTGGAAGACGTTAAAGATCCCACGGTGACTCTCCCGAAGAGGAGACGTGTTGTTGCTGGCACCCTGAACTAATTAAAATTTTCTGCCACCTTCAGTCAAGTATGCCACATCAAAGTGATGACCCGTCCAGGATTGGTTTGAGCCTTGAAACGTTTCTCGATGAGTCGTGATACGACCTGGAGCTCTGTATGGAGTATGGGCCTCAGATTATAATTAATTGGTATGAAAGCCCCCAGGTTACTGGGGCTATGAGATTAAGCCAGCTAACAATCTGTCCCATGAAATGGATATCACGGATACAGAAGGTTGATTTTTGTTCCTACAAGATGATTGCGAGTGCTGCACAAACTGGTGCACGGCAGGAATTGAATACTATGATTTGTTGTCAAAATCAGATCTATTGTGACAGCCACCAACACTGCATGCATTCACCATTGTTATCGATCTCCTGCGGCCATAAAGATGAGCGTATTGTGTTATCGATCGGTTTGTTTCCCAACAAGATGGCGGCGCGTGTGAAGCAACTGGATGTGTGACATCATGTGAAATCTATCAATAAAGCCTGCATCTCTTAAACTGTGACTCGTCGTCGTCTTATTACAGTGTTTCATGGTGATGTACATAAAACTGCTTCAGTAGCACTAAACTTCTGGATATTTCTTTAACCGATCTTTAAAAGCATTATTTTATTAAAATTGAAGCATGATACCTAGAACCCTGAGCGGTGTCATCATGTCCTCTGAACTCTCTAGTTATACATGCACTATTT
The DNA here is from genome assembly GCF_056783735.1 of Eptatretus burgeri. Taxonomy (NCBI): domain Eukaryota; kingdom Metazoa; phylum Chordata; class Myxini; order Myxiniformes; family Myxinidae; genus Eptatretus; species Eptatretus burgeri. The sequence goes on along the minus strand of NC_140970.1, from coordinate 63,311,002 downwards.
ATAAATAATTACAAACTATCTTCTCAAACATCATAGCATACAATATTATTGAGAAAGCATGACAAATAACAAGCCTTGCTGTGGGGATATTTAATACACGGTATTTGAAGGCCTCACCGCGTCTTCACCGCAACCTGGGCACTTGCATTAACAACTGACACGAGTTTTTGATCGGTGAGAGATGGGATTCCTTGCAGTTAATTGGAAAGTGCATCCCCAAGCTATTTCAGATTTCACCTTCGGAATGGAGTCCAATATTAGTGTTATATTAAACATCCCACAGACCGTGACATCAGATGTGAACAATGTGCAAGTGGACTCGTCACGCAACAAAAGTTTTGAATATTTTTAAAACCAATGGACATTTGTTGATCGTATGTGACGGTGCAATAACTACACTGCGGGTGAAAGGCTTGTGTGTAGCTGTTCTGTGCTATTCAGTTAAAATACTCATCAAACGACCCATCGCTAGGTTCTCTTCTCCTTCGAGACAATGCATGATGAACTTCGTCATGGTTTATTTGGGGACGGGTAGCAAAGTTGAAATCATCCTGATGGAAGTCACCACTCACTAATAGTTCATCATGCCTCATTGTAACTCCATTATAACTGCTTCCTCGTGAACATGATGTTCTAGAAACGAGCAACGATATTGTTGCCTGGCTTTTTTTTTTTTATAACCGTCTGTTGATTACTTTTGTGGATGAACAAATCATTTACATGTACGGGCAATTCTCGCAACCGGAGAGGGATGTTCCCCGATTCTTGTTAAGCATACCGATGTGAATATAATGTGTTTTGCCGTGCACGGATCTCATACACACAAGCAAACATATCTCAAGTATTAAAATGTAATGCGTCAAATACATCTCACATCATACAGAATCAAATCGCTATACGCCTTACCTTTAAGTCCCGATGAACGACTCCCATCTGATGGCAATGCAATACTGCCTCCATTATTTGCTGGATGCAGTGGCTAAGAAAAGAAAAGGTAAAATCATATGAGAGAAAGGAGGTGGTTGAGAGGGGTGGAGAAGGAAAGAAGTCGAAGAAAATATACCTGTGTAGCAGTAATAATTAATGACATTTCTGAAAGTACATTTCCCCAATTTCTCAATGCAAACAATGTTGCGTACAATTCAAAATTTGCTGCAAATAATGCAATGATATTCAAAATGAAAAGGAAACAGCTACAACTTTTTGTTTCTCTATTGGCATCGCACATGAACTTGAGAATGACCCTGCAGTGTATTTTTATGTAATTAACCGGTGATAATTTAATATTTTGATAAATGCATTCTCACCCAGCAAAGTGCGCACCAGTTAGTCGTATTAAAATGGACTAAAGGAGCGTTATCCATAAACATATCGGCATTGGTACAGGCAAGCTACTGGGATGTGGGGTGGCACACTTCCCCGGAGGACACTGTGAGGTTTTTAACGTCCAGCGGCAGACGGGACCGCCGTTTAACATCTAATCGAGGGATGACACACACACACACATTGATGAATAACCCTGCCTGCAAGACACGAGGATGACAGTTTACAGCTGGGCCGAGATTCAAAACCAGGCTCGACAGCTTAAAAGTGAGTGTGCGTACCACGAGGCCATCCTACCAACTCTAGCATCATAAAGTAAATAATATGATTTAATCAAATGGACATAAAACATTGTGTTAATATAAAACTTGCAGCAATTGAATTTTAAGCGAAGGATGCAGGAGTCCATTAACGGGCTCGCTGTCAGGCATGTTGCCCGTCAGTCGTGCAGCAAACTGGTATCAACGCACACGAGGACTTGCTGCCAAAAAATGTGCATCGGATGTTAATTGATGACGTTCCAGTGCTTAAAAGTAACCGAAGGTGAACTGCTTTGTCTGATCGGCTCTTGCAGTCTTGGGACGTAGAGTTTTCCAACTGCATGTTTTGCAATTAAATAAACACACGATAACTTTCGGCATATAAAAGAACATGCTAGTACTTTAATGGAAGATTTCAAGCATTTCTTTGTAAAAGGTTCAGGCTCATGGAGAAGTTAAATGATATATGGCAACTATTTAGAATAACCAATGGTTAAAAGGGAACATACAAACAAACAAAAAAAATGCGTAAAACATCCCAAGTGAGTTATTGGTGTGGCATTATGATGGCAGAAAGGGAAAAGAGAGAAGAAAGAAGAAAAAAAATTGGAGGGATCAGAGAGCAGAAGAGTTCAGGGGGTGGTTGTGGGGATGACAATGGAGGACACTTGAAAGAGTAGCAAGAAGAGCATGAGGCAACAGACACGGAGTCAATTCCACTGTTGAGAGAATAGAGAGATAAAGAAAGGCACAACACCAACGGTTGCTCAACGCAACCAACATTTCGCATCGGGCAACCAAACTAATGACTTGGTTGATGGGTCGGGCAACCTCGTTATTGTGCCTTGAACATTCATGTTGATCCCGTAAAGTACAAAATGACTGGATCGACAATAAAAGTCGACTGTAATGTAGTTGTTATGCGTGATCTTATGTGTGAGTGCTTTCCAAGGTGCAAAGGTGATATGAAAGGCGCGAAGTGTGTGTTAATTGTGTGTACCTGCTGGTCGCATCCCCTGATCCGAGCGAGTGTGAAATTTGCAATAAAAGGCACATGTCGTGTGTGTGTGTGTGTGTGTGTGTGTGTGTGTGTGTGTGTGTGTGTGTGTGTGTGTGTGTGTGTGTGTGTGTGTGTGTGTGTTTTGAAGATGCTGGAGTCTGTGATTATGTACGGCCCTTCACTAATCTTATCGTGTATTCGATGTGAACAAACACGTACCTTGCTCGTAACTCACATGGTTGCTTGCGAAACAAAACAAGCTACAATTGCTGAGTATAACACTCGATGTTTGGAAGTGGTTGTGCGAATTTACAAGAAAATGGTGTGATTTAACCTCAAATGTATGTATCACCAAATATATGTTTTCATTACATAATAATAATAATAATAATTTTAAAAAAGACTCATATTTATTATTATCATTATTATTTTGTACAGAAATCACAAGCATCAAATTAAACAATTATTTCAAATAATTTCACAGGAAAAGAAAGAGATTAACTCATAATATCTTGGTATCATATAATGGTCACTTGCACGATTGATGATCACAAAAAATGGGGGCGAGGAAGAGAGAAAAGGGAGAGCGAAAGAAAGATCAGGACATTCGAGAGATTGGGTGAGCAGATTGTGAACTGAGGTGAACAGCTGGGCTTCTAAAAAGGTGGTCTCTCTCTCTCATACTTATATTGTTTCAGCCTTTTAAGCAATGGTTAGTTCTCTTGATGAGACACCTATCTTCTGCCAACACCTGAAACTTTAACTCCTGTTCAATCCTGTAAGCTGTTATTACCTGTACCACCGAAGGTGGACGCGGGTTAGGTTTTCACCCCTGTCTGTCTGTTGGGTCGCCGAAATAGGTGATCCTTTTTGTAAGTAATTCTGTTGGGTAGTCGATCTAGTCTACCCTTATTATCAGTATTTCCGTCGATATGTTTGTCTGTCTGTCTGTCTGTATGTATGTCTGTTCGGTCCAGTGCTCCATTAATACAATGGCGATTTTGATGAAACTTGGTTGGTAGGTTCATACCATGACCGAGTTGTGTGCAAATGAGAACCGTTGCTATGGACCCATCCGTTGCCTAGCAACGGACCTTTGACATTTTCAAAAAAAATCTCAAAAATGTATTTTTTTCGAAAATCAAAAATCGGGCCACGAGAGACTGTGGGCAGTACATTCAGCCATATTGTCAAAAATTTCCAGCCGGATCCTATGAAAACTGTCGGAGAAGATAGACTTTGAATGAACCCTGGTCAAAAACAATAAAAAAACGAAGTTCGTTATATCTCAGAGACTATGAGTCAGATATACATGAAACTGGTATGGTAGGTTCATGGTATGTACTAGTTATGTGTGAGAAAGAACCGTTGCTATGAACGCTTTTGTTGGCTAGTAACGGCTGAAAAACGACTAAATTCGACTTGATCGACTACCCATGTCCGCCTACCGGCTTGTCTGTTTGTTTGTCACCAGCATAATTGGTAGTAAACGTGGGCGGATTTTGACCAAACTCGGGTGGTAGGTACATCTTATGACCTAGTGCTTTGGAAATTGTGATGGTTGCTAGGGACGCTTTGGTTCCCTAGCAACAACCGAAAAACCTTTAAAATCGGTACCGTTCACGCGAAATCAATTCCGAAAGCCATTATCCCATGTAGGGTTATGAAATTTGGCACGAATGATCTACAGGTGATGCTCTATCAAATATATTCCGGTTTTTATGATATATGGAATAGTTTACGTGCAGCGTCCCCTACAATTAGGGTATGCGCAAAAATTGGCGAAAATTGAAGGCCCCCTAGCGACCAGGTGAGTGCATCGATATGAATGAAACTTTGCAGTTTCATGGTACTCAATGAGTACTACAACTTTACCTCAGGACATATTGACCGATTTCGCTTAGATCAGGGGTCAAAGGTCAATTAGTGCAAAAATCGATAATATGTGAGAGCTGGAGGTGTCTTCGCGCTAAATGCTACTCCTCCTAGGGTTATGGACGGATGGTCATGAAAATTCACACTAATTGTCTGGAATACATTGTGCACAAACGATCGAGCCGGATTTTCGATTTAGATCTTTGTTCACCCACAGCACCCCTCGAACTTTGGGGATTTCCGATTTCAAACCGCATTTTCGGTACTTTCATTCAAATGGATAACGAGTAGTTATCAGTAGATGGAACTGGATGAGATTTGATATGCATAATCTTAAGGTGATTCCCTGTCCACTATATGACATCCATTTTGCTCTTTATCTTATAGTTTCCATGCTCGGCGACCCATCGCCACCTACCGGCTTGTCTGTTTGTTTGTCTGTCTGACTGTGAGCAAGATATCTCAAAAAGTTTTGGATGGATTCGGACGAAATTTGGTGGACAGGTTAGGTGTGTGACGACGACAAATTTATTTGATTTTGTTGACGATCCGGATCCGGATGCAGACGCGAGAATTTTTTTTTTTTAATGTGCAAAACGATTCTTCATAATTGAGAGATGGGGCGAAAAAAGATTTGGAGTACGATATTTCAAAACGTTGTGGACGAGTTGTGACAAAACTTGATGGATGAGTTGGGTAGGTGACAATAACAAGCCTATTAGATTTAGGTTTCGGTCCGGATGCAGATCCGCCTATCAGTGGGATACAAAACGTAAACTGTTCAGCCTGGACCAAGTTGAAACTGTAAATAAAAGTCATGCAAGTTCTTTATAAACCAGAATTTGTTGTGTCTTATTCTTTGTAATCAGCATGTGTATGCAATTTACAGCTACAGTATGGGCAATGTATAATCATACATCTGTTACAGTGGAAGTTATTCAGAAAACGAGTGAAATTTTTTTATTCTTCTTCTTCAGGCAACCAAAATGTGACGTCAAGTAAGCAAAATTTTAAATGGTTGCCCTGCAGGGCAACCCAAAAAACAAGTTGGTATGGAGCACTGGATAAAGGAAATGAAGTGAAAATCCAGCTAGGACTTGGGGAGGGAAACAAGCTGAAGGTTTCTTGAAGCATACGTGCAGCCCACGGTATGCCTGGTGTTGGTTTAATGGTTAGGGTGGCGGGCTTTGGATCCTAGGGTCCTGAGTTCAAATCCTGCTCAGTTGTTGAATTAATACCAGGTGGGGTTAACTCGGCCTGTCATCCTTCCGAGGTCGGCAAAATGAGTGCCAGCATGCTGGTATACTGTGTCGGAGTGGTGACCCGTCCAGGATTGTGCCCAACAACCAAGGAGACTGCATAAGCAGCACCAACACTCTGCACAGAGTATGGTCCCAATCTCCTCCTCCTCATGGTAAGGGTATATGTGCTACATGTGGATGGAGGGATGTGGGTAGAGCAAGGCTAGATTGTGCCAATCAAAAAAACATGAGTCCGCCAACACGCTTACGGTGAGTAAGTCAGACATTGGAATTGGCCTCCTGCCAGGTGACTCCAATAATATGAAAAGTCCAGACTCAACCTCAGGAGCAAGATAAGAAGCAGCTCCTCTAACCCTGAATGGAGAGCCATACCTCATGGTACTTCGGATAAAGGCCTTGTCGACCGTGATGATGAGCTCTGTGTGGCAAGGAATGGACTAGGCTCTATGAAGAATGCCAACATCATATGACAGGTTGTCACAAATTAATGAGGCCTGGAGTTTCAAGGATGTTATCACTTCCAAGAGATGGTCAGAGAAGTAAGCTGTGGGGAGGCGGATTGAGAGCTAATCATCATTGAAGGACAGAGTGTTAGTTTGGGAATTTCTTGTGTTGAAAGATATGTTCCAGGTACCTTATGTCATTCTATATCTGCACAGACAGGGAAACTGCGGCAGACTGCAATCTCAGAAACGTAGTGAGCCATTTTGCACAGAGTGGTGTTCCCAGCAAAATGGTATAAGAGAGATTATTTTTGTAAACCAAGAATACATTTGTTCCGAAAATGCTGCCTTGCAGCAGCCCATGATTACGAGGATGATCGCAGCACAGAATGCCATCAAGATCACGAGACAGAATACTATTTTCCATAAATAATTACAGTTATTCTAAAGAGCTTCAACGAGTTTATATGCAGTGTGTATGCTTTGTATGAGATCTGTCTGTAATTTCTTACATTTCTTCGCGAAAGAAATTGTGGCTGTGAAAGAAAAACTAATTTAAAAGAAAGAAAAAGATTGTTTTCATTGCAAGACTTAAAAAGAAAAGTTTGAAAACAATGGCTCCCAATAATTTCCATGATACAGCTTCCCGTATTGTAATTTCCGTTAACATACAAATATAAGTTTTCAAAAGCATTCAACGAGTTGTGTAGTATGGTGGTGGAGTCAATTAACGCCTCATTGCATTGCCATCACTGGTGTGGCTTCCGTTACCACGGCTGCTCCGCAGAATTTTTCATACCCTGTAATGACAGGTGAGTGGTAAAGTGTCCAAGATGGATTATAGTCTCGAAGTGTTCGTGACTCTAAATGTTCTGCCAAAAGTGTGAGCATGTGTTGGTGATCTACAATACGGTAAACGTTGGTAAAATAATCATGAAAGCAAGGACATTTATACGCTTTGTGTAAATTCGGACTGATAAAAGTCCACAATCATTTGATTTCATATCATTTCCTCCAACACTAAAGTCCGTTTGATGTGCCGCTCCTCAGTTCGAGTCGGTCTGGCAAGCTGAGGACCCACAGAGGTCAGTGCACCAAGATGGAGCCTGACTCGTATGAACACATTGCACATGCGTGTGACGGATGATGGACTGGAGTGACGTCAAAACGTGCACGTAATTTCTTAGCCTAACAAGACTCTTATGTGCACTGAAGTTTAGAGATTTAAAAATTGCTCTTGTACTTTTTTTATGCTTGAGGAAAAGGAGATGAGGTATTCTCCAACAAAACATATTAAACTAGAAGGGCACTCGGTAGAGCGCATACCTCCACCACGTAATGGCGACCGTATTATTGGCTTTGCGTGTTCCTTTTGACATACTGTTGCTCTCCTCATCTTAAATTTGGATTTTGATTGATGTTCCCATTTGCAGAAGTGTACTGTTGCTTGCCTAACATGCAGAGATGTGCACCACCACATTAGTGCAACATTCATTTCAAATAAATTAAAAACATGATGATATAACTTTTATAGCCTGGTGTTGGCTTAGTCGTTAGGGTGGCGGCTTGGGATCCAAGGATCCTGAGTTCAAGCCTCGTTGCCCGCTGAATTACTTCACCAGGGGGTTGATTCAGCCTGCCATCCTTCCGAGGTCAGCAAAATGAGTACCAGCTTGCTGGGATGACCGAGTCATTTGAGTATCCTGCGTCAGAGTGGCGAACCCGTCCGGGATTGTGCCCAATAGACAAGGAAACTGCTTCGGCAGCACTGACGCTCTGTACAGAGTATGGTCCCAATGGATGGATGGATAACTTTTATACTACCAGGGATGAAGTTATCACAGAGTCGGTCGACTGCATGTAGGGATGGCCCACAAAAAAATCTGAGCCCCATTCCCAAATGAAAAACAGAGGACACCTCGGAGGAAAAACTAATAGGAGCTTTTTGTTTGCTCCGACAAAGTGTTAACACCTGAAATGTCAGCTTCGCTTGCTTTCCACATTGGTTAGCATTCCTCAATCAATGTCCTGTTCATACTCATCCGTTGTTCTACTTGTCCGCCGACGCAGTCTTTGCATGCAAAGCGAGTTCTTCGTTTCCCTTTTCTTATGTCGTTTGTAGGCAGCAGTACGCATTCATTCTAACAATAATTGAGTATTTTGATACCAAAGTGACAGTAGTCATTTTATTGCTCAGCACATATAGGTTGGTGGACTCTCCATTGTCCATCACCTCACCTCTGGTCTTACTCCTCCTACTTAATCCCTCCATCCTCCCCCAGCACACCCATTTAACACGAGTTCTAGCAGAATCACATCTCAAAATAGTCCCCAAAAAGCTGAATGCTCACCTTCATCTCTTCTCTTTACTGTGGAACCAACTTCCATTTTTCTCATCTTGTGCCCTTCGCTCCAGTGCTTCAAGAGTACTGCCCATCGTCACTTCACATACTTTCCACCAAACCCATCCCAGATCTCTTTTACTCGCACTGTCCCACCCCCTCCCAACTCCCATATTTTCTTCCACTCACCCACTCACACGTGGTCTTTGTCTCCCTGCTCCCCTTTGATCCTCTCTGAACCTGATGCCCTCTTACATTTAGCTTCTCCACGAGCCTATATATTTTGGCATACAAAAAGAGTTGCCATGCTTTTGACTCCAAAGCTTTGTGAAAAGATAAAGACATTCAGACTCGTCCTCATATTTTAAGTATGAAGACATTCAATAAAGTTATGATTTATTCAGTGAGATATAATGATAAGAGATTAAATCAAATACCTTAATTAGGAGAGGAGGAGGAGGAGATTGGGACCATACTCTGTGCAGAGCGTTGGTGCTGCCTCAGCAATCTCCTTGGCTATTGGGCACAATCCTGGACGGGTCACCACTCCAACACAGTATACAAGCATGCTGGCACTCATTTTGCCGACCCCGGAAGGATGACAGGCCGAGTTAACCCCACCTGGTATTAATTCAACAGCTGAGCAGGATTTGAACTCAGGACCCAAGGATCTAAAGCCCTCCGCCCTAACCATTAAGGCAACACCAGGCATGGGGTATAAATAGCTATTGTCAATTAGACTCACTTAATTAGACTCCCTCAATAAGCAATATAAATAGCTATTGTCCTGACAGATACAGGGGCTGTGTGAAGTACTCAGGGCCGGATTTAGGGAAGGACCAACAGAACATTTGTCCAGGGCCCAAACTCCAGGGGACCCATGAAAAACATACGATACATTTATTTACTTACTGTATTTATAAAGCTAGTATTATTTATTCCCTTGTTGACTCAGAGGTAGCAGAGCCAGGGAAGTGGTATATGGGGTCACATCTGCTGTGTAAGGCTGGCAATTCGACTTTTCCCCGTCCAGTTTTTGATAAATTTATGTTAACGGTCCGTCAAAATCACTTTATTAATTTGATATCACCTTATGAAGCTCCAACTTTTAATTACCTCCACCCACCGAAGGTGGACGGAGGTTATGTTTTCACCCCGTCGGCATTTAGTGGAGAGCTTGGGTGTATGATAAGGACGAAATGATTCGATTTTGGTGAAGATCCGAATCCGGATCCAGATCCGAGAATTTTTAGATCCTCGTGGAGGATCTCCAAGTCTTACTCACGTTGTTGTTCTTCGTCTTCTTCTTGTGGACTTTTTTTGTTTCACAGCCTACAGTTTTCATCGAAACTTCCTGAAACTTGGCATATATATGTAAACATACCCTGCGCAGACAGTAACCATCTCAGATTTTGAAAATTCCTCCTAGAAAAAAAAGTTATGACGTCAAAATATCTCCACTAATGGAAATCGCCTAAAAAATTATCTCAAACTAGGCAAGCTTTTTGAATTCTGTTTGCGGGAATCGCACAGGGCATTAGCAGAGATTAATTTCCGCACATATGATACATCACGATGACGTCATATCAATTTTTATGACGTCATTCCTATTTTTTGACATTTTTTGTTTCACAACCTAGAATTTTCATCGGATCTTCGTGAAACTTGCCATGTATATGCAGAAAGCCAACGCGCAGACAGGAACCATCTCCGATTTTGGAAATTCTTCCTAGAAAAAAAAGTTGACATCATAATATCGCCGCTAATGGAAATCGCCTATACCATTATCTCCGAAACTAGGCTAGCTGTTTGAATTTTGTTTGCGGGAATCAAGTCGGGCATTAGCACAGATAATTTATCGCAAACCTGATACATCACAATGACGTCATATTCGTTTTTATGACGTCATCATTAAGAGGACGACGATCTTAGCTCATTTGAGCTTGTTTAAATGATTCTTCACCATTGGATGATAGGGCCAAAAACGATATATAGCACAATATCTGAAAAAAGTTATGGACAGATTCGAACGAAACTTGGTGGATGAGTTGGTTAGGTGACAGGAACGAGTGGATTAAATTTTACTTTAGGTCCGAATCCAGATCCGGTTTATCCGGCTCTGGAAGTAGTGTTAGATTTAAAGGACGAGAATACTCAATGTCTTGACATACTGAAGGAAAGGAAAATGGCCCAGAAGAAAGGCAAGAACCCAACGAGAAAACGGTTAGGTAAAAATGTAACTTCGCTCATGAATAAGTTTAATGCAGAAGGTGCTTTTTTTAGTGAGGAACACAAGTGCTAACAGTACTGTACCAGCCTTCTATGGACTGCCCAAAATTTACAAATCAGAACAAATTCCTCTTATAATCGAAAATAGCATTGATTCAGTGTCGTATGACTTTGCAACATTATCGGCTCCCATATTAGGCTTGTAAGTGGGACAATCCGAGCTTCACGTGAGGAATACACAGGACTTTGTAGAGAAGACAAACGAGCTGAAGCTAACTGAGGATTAAACTATTGTGTCATATGATGTAAGCATGCTGTTTATACCCATACCTTCGGCAGGTGCATTTGGCGTCGTTCAAAAGTGCCTTGAGGCAGACCCGAATTGAAAGGACCGCACATCACTGACTTCATATCGATCACATTGTGAAAATTGTCAACATGCTTGAAGACCACGAATTTCTCGTTCAAAGGACAGCCCTATGTACAACAGAATGGATGTGCTATGGGTTCACCCATCTAGCCCGTAGTAGCGAATTTTACATGCGGGAGCTTGAATGGAAAACCTTGTTGAATTCTCCTGGTACCATTCCACAAACTTGGCTGAGATATTTTGATGACACATTTATAATTCTTATGAAATCAGAACAGCACGATTTATTTATGTTCATCAATGATCTTAACTCCACCTTCAAGTTCATGCAGGAGAGCGATAAAGACAATGAGTTCGCCTTTGTGGTCTGTGAAGTACATCATCCTCTTGCGCATTGCAAAGCATTCAAAGCAAAAACATTGCAATCCAGACTCGTCCTTAACCAATGGAAAATATGTACCAGATGTGCTCTGTAAACTAACCATTCAGCCAAGGAGTGTCAAGTAAAATGACGTTGTTCTCACTGTGACAGCACCCGTCATTGCTCAGCACTTCATGATGCCAGTTGTGCGACCTTCAACGAACCGGCAGGGAGGCAATTTATCTGGGATTTTTTGAACCCTGAGAGAATGTCGGATGGGCTCCAAAATGGCAAGGATGGACCCTCGGTGATTAACAGGTGTACGGACATTTGTGGTAGTCGTGGATCCAGAGGAAGGTCTTGTTCCAAAATCTGTCTTGTGAAAGTATTAATCGCTGGTAATCCTGAAAACTTATGCAGTCGTGGATGAAGAGTCAAATCAGTCTCTGGGCTGCAGCGAACTGTTTGACTACTTCACCATGGCAAATAATCTCGTCCCCTATGAACTCAAAACCTGCTCTGGAACTATAGCAGCCAGTCGTCGGCATGTCGGGAATCTAGTCATCAAATCTTTTCATGGAATCGTCAACCTGCCGCCCCCGGAGCTAACCGAGTGTGATGCCATTCTTTGTAATTCCTCTGACATTCTAACAAAGTAGGTCACAAGGCTCCACCCACATATATGTCCTTTTGCTGAAATGTTTCCCGAACCAGACCCAGAAGCGACCATTTTCCTGTTAATTGGACAAGATGCTCCTCAGCTGATTAATGTCAAAGATATGGACCACCTAATGTTTCATGGCCACAGCGTATGGACCTTGGATGGGTGATAATTGGCGATGTATGTTTGGACGGTGTTCATAGCCTTGAGTGAGTGGAGGCCTATCGTATCCACATTCCTGACAATGCAAGACCATCAGTCTGCTTGCCATGCCTTAATCATGTCACTGTCAGGGATGTGATCCTGCCACATCATCACGTACCTTCAGTTCAGCTCTTTGGGAGAATCTGTGACTACAGTGCCTACGATGACAGGGTCGGCAGTGACGTCTTTCAGCGAACAAGGAATGATGGCAAACCGAGTCACTTCATAGAAGACAACCATTTTCTTGGGATCATGGAAGACAGATTCATCAGGAATGACAATGATCCTGTGACTACAGCGCCTACGATGACAGGGTTGGCAGTGACATCTTTAAGTGAACAAGGAATGATGACAAGCCGGGTCACTCCATAGAAAACAACCGTTTTCTCGGCATCATGAAAGAAGGATTCATCAGGAATGACAATGGCAATTGGGTGGCTCCGTTACCCTTCAGAGACAATGTAAAACTTCCCGACATGACCCCTTGCAATCAACTGCTTAATGTCCCTTTGCAAGCTTCTGGATAAGAAACCAACCCTTTAACTTCATGATGTGAACTTCATGGCTAATCTCTTTTCCAAAGGACATGCTCAGCCTCTTGAACCAGGAACAGAGGCAAAATGACCATGATCTTCCTCATTTTTGCTATATCCCATCCAGGCAAACCTGACAATATTTGTATGGTGTTCGACGGCAGTGCTACCTCTCGTGATGTCTTGCTAAATAAGGTACTACTTCCTGGTCTCGACCTCATCATTAGTCTCTTTGGGGTAATAGTATGCTTCAGAGAGGAACCGATCACCATCATGGCTGACATAGAGCAAATTTTCCATTTAACTGTGTGCGTGAGGATCACCAGGACTTTCTGTGATTTATCTGGGATTCCAAACTACCCATTAAACCCACTTTGCCTGCTGTAGAGTTGGTTAGCGATCTGGAGTTTCGTTCCATCACTGTATTAGCTATCAAGAATGAACGTTCATTGGGAACCCAACGTTTCTCGAAGTGGAAGTTCAAGACAACGCCTCTTCGTGCACCACCAGGTGATTTTGGTCATCCTACAGACATATTCGGCTATCAGTGGCGACATGTACAGCATTGGCGAATACCTTCTGGTCATGATGGCACAAATAATATCTTCCGATCCTACAGCTCCATACACGGTGGCAAGTCAAGAAACGCAACCTTTCTGTCAGTGACACACAGGAACGACTGGCTCTCTGGATGCGTGATTGAGGCATTGCCCAGCACAGACAGTCGGGTTCGAAAAGTGTGAATCCACACCATGAAGGACGGCAAGCCCCTTATGTACTTGCGATCTGGAACTGAGGTCGTGCTGCTGACACCAGCAGGGAAAGAGTGAATTATTTCATTGTTTCTATTGATTGTGGATTTCATATTCTCATATTGTTTTCCACAATGTCCCTATCCATTAGCCATGGTCTGGTCCATTCATTTAGTGACTGTATATGATGTACTATGTCGTCAATTTATTTCATTTTTTGACAAATGTTCAATATTCTTGATAATGTTCAATTACAATTTGGCAATGTTTCGAGCCAAGGTGGCTACCCGAGTTCTCGTGTTCACGTCATTCTCTTTGCTCAATCAATCGCTGTCGTGGTTTATATAAAAACCAGGCGAGGAGAGTGATGTAACCAAGTTTGAATTTAAAATGTATATTATGTTCTACACTAATCTGGCCTCATGCATATCCATGTCTTGCTTCATACATATTTATGCTCCCCATGTGTTGTGTCATCTCCGCTCCAGATGGCAAGCGGACTCTTCCCAAATCTGGCGGGACATGTGATTTTGTGGAAAAGGCACGGTTTTTATTGAGGCATTTGTGTTTTTATAATTAAAGAAAAGGTGATTTGAAACCCTGCAGGTGTTGGTTAAACTACTTGGAGCATTCTTATTCAAGAATCGGGACACGTATGCCATTCCAGGATAAACCTCTCCAAAAAAAGTGTTACGTAATTTTTTAACAGCTCCAAATTG
>NC_140970.1:63201668-63291668 GCF_056783735.1 Eptatretus burgeri | reverse complement strand
TGATACATCACAATGACGTCATATTCGTTTTTATCACGTCATCATTAAGAGGACGAGGATCTTAGCTCATTCGAGCTTGTTAGATTGCTGGAGTCATAGGAATAAGGGAATCTTATGTGAATTAGAGGATAAAGCTGTAAAATATCCCCTTTCTCCAGAAAAGTTTATAGACATATATATATGTGTATATATATATATATATGTATATATATATATATATATATATATATATATATAATGTATATATACATATATATGAGCATGGATCGGCTCACCATGCTCACCTCTCCATACGTCGTTACAGAGATTGACGCCACAGATTTGCTGTTGTCATGATTTACACCAATCGTAATACAAACATTTCTTTTGTGTAAATATATTTGTAATATTGGTGATATATTTATTTGTAATACAAAAAGGTCCAAGTGGTCTAAAGCTCCAAATGGTCAAGGGTCAAAGCTTTCTAATCTGTCTTAATGATGAAAGGGTTCTAAATGGTGTTAAGGTCTGAGGGGTTGAAAGGGACTTGAAGGGCTGTAAAGGTATAAAGGGTATAAAAGGTCTAACCAGTGAAGGGATTGGAAGTTGTCAAGTGTTGAAAGGGTCTTGAAGATAAAATTGTCTTAAGGGTCTTAAAGGTAAAAAGGGTCTTCAGGGTCTGAAAGGTAAAATAGGGCTTAATGGTTCTTAAAGGGCTTTTTGGGGTCATCTGGGTCTTTTTGGTCCTCAAGGTCTTTTTGAGTCTTTTGGGCCCTTGAGGACTTTTGAGTCATCTGGGTCATTGGGGTCTTTTGGGTCTTCAGGGTCTTTTGGATCTTCAGCATCTTTGGGGTCTCAAGGGTCTCAAGAGTCTTAAAGGGTCTTCAGAAATCAAAGGGTCAGCAGTCTCAAGTATCAAAAGGTACAGTGCATTCCAATAGTACGTAATTAATAGACATATGTGTGTGAAGTCAGTCTGCAATTGACGGTCAAACAGTTCGTAATTAATAGATATGTAGTCACATGGCTTCACTCTGAAAGGTGGATTACAATAGTACTTAATTAATAGGTGTACGTGTGTGAAGTCACGGTGCAACTGTCATTCAAACAATAAGTAATTAATAGATACTAGCAGAATACCTGCCCTACGGGCGGTCATTATGACACATGAAATGAAAAGCACAAAAAATGCACAATGCAAACAATTTCGTGTTGCCTCCAATTGTTGTTTTATTTATTCTTAGGATTGATCATTCATAAGACTTCAGGGTATACCACATTGTTAATAAGAGTATTTCCTGATGCCCTAGGATTTGCATGAATTTTGATATAGCCACTATTTCCCACTCGACTCATGGCGATATAGAGCTGGCCATGGCTGAAAAAGTCACTTTTCAAATGCAGTCCAACTTTTTTCAATGTTTGTCCCTGTGCCTTATTCACGGTCATACTAAAACACGGATGGGCAGGAAATTGTTTTCTTTGCATTTGGAATGGAAATAGGTCCTCTGATGGTACCATTGGTCTCCGAGGGATGAAGTCTATTCCCAGTATCGGATCCGGTAGATAGTCGTGCATCTATGATGCCAGGAAGTAGGTTCTGTACGATATATCGGCTTCCATTACAATGTCCGTTTTTTTGGGTCAAAGTTCCGGAGTAACATAATTGGTGCCCCAATTTTCAACCGTAATTTATGAGGTGGCATTCCAGATGCAGAGATAGAGATTAGAAACTCGCATGGATATTGATGCGCGTTCTCAACATCAATGATTTTGTCACTACTCAAATACATTTTTTCCTCGCCTGGAAATTCACGAAGTATGATTGTATTTATTTCTGTGACGGCTTCATTGGTTGGGCACGGTATAGTCCTGCTACACAGCCATGTAGGATCTCGATAGCGATGAGCGAGGTCGTCGAAAATGAAATCGATGAGAGATTTTATATTTTGTAGGAAGTACTTTTCCTCGATTTGCACTTTGAATTCGCCGACATGTGAGAGGATAGGTAGTCGACCCTCGCCAATCTGAAGGAGAGTATTCGTGAATTCATTATCGAAGCCGGCGTTTTGAACTCGCATATTGACCGTCAAATGATAAACATGGACGTGTTTCCAAAGCACACATTGCTTAATCGTGGCTCGAATAGTGTGTGCCCGTCTGCCGCGTCTGATCGCTGGAAGTATCTGCCGCCAGTCTCCAGAGAAGATAATGGTTATACCGCCGAATGGCTTATCGACTCCTCGGACATCTCGGAATGTTCTGTCAGCTGCTTCGATGATACGTCTATCGCACATAGAACCCTCATCAATAACTGAGAGATGACATTTCTGAATGAGTATACCAGTACTGTCCCTTTTAGTGATGCTACATACGGAATTTTCCTTGATTGATAATGGCGCCTTACACCGCGAATGAAGAGTACGGCCATTAGGGAGCAGTGCCGCCGCTATTCCGCTCATGGCCGTGGCGAGAGCAACCTTATCTTCAGATCTGACTCGAGCGAGGAGTAACGTCAGCAAGAAGGTTTTCCCAGTACCCCCTGGGGCATCTCCACTGAATAGCCGACCCTGGTTAGAATCCACAGAGTCCACAACAGCGCTGGACATGATTCGTTGTTCGTTATTCAGTAACGGCATGTTCGCAGAGACATAGTCGTTTTGTTCCTGAACATCAAAGTTAGTTTCCTCACTCACAACTTTGACTGGTTCCAATTGCTCCGCTATTACTGGATCAGGCTGTTGAATGTGGAAGTCTTTTTCAATATCTAATCCATGCCGAACTAAAATCATCTGTATCATCAACAGTGTTGTGTGGATCATAGGCTTTGTTGGTTCATTTGCACCATATTTATGAAGAAGGTCTTCCATGAGAAGAAGCTTGTGTTTATTCCAAAATTCATTTGGATTTGATGGTCGGACAAAGATGAGTATATTAGCGAACACCTCGTGAAGAGTTGAACCGAACTGTACAGAGGCAGCTTCCTCCATTGCCTTGTCGACTTCTGAGTCATCATCTAATATCCCCAAGGCAAGGCAGGCAAGTTGATAGGTCGGATAAACTACACCGTTGTGAGTACGAAGGTCTTCATAAGATGTGGGTCGAGCAACTATGTGTAATAACGTCCGCAAATAGAACAACTCGCTCTGTTTGGAAGAGACGTTGATAACCGGAATGCGACCAATCGTGTCCGAGTAAACCTTTTGATGATCATTCATCTCAGACTCTTCATCAAGGTTCAGTCTTGTCACATGAGCCCGCCTCTTCCAGGTATTTCAGCTTGTGCAGAAGAGGGTTTTAAATTGCAGACGCTGTTTTACATTGCAGACGCTGTTTTACATTGGAGACGCTGTTTTACATCGCAGACGCTGTTTTCTCGGAGTGGCATTACGCCTCTCAGCGGTGACGGTCTGTCGACGACAGATGTAATGATGTTAGCAAATGACCGATGATATCATGACGTCATTACGCCTCAGCAGTGATGTCACTGGTCAGGTTGTGTGGTCAGGTTCAACCTTGTGTCAGGTCAGGTTCGATCTGTGACCTGCTACAGGTACCATGTAAACCTGTACTAACCTGTTCCATGGTCGGGTTGTCGGCGACTAAACCGTCTCCCCCACCAGGTTTTCTGGTGAGGAGGGTGTTTGGATATGGACACCCAGCAGGATTAAAAACAAAACCTGTCAAAGGGCGGAGGAGCTCCTTGTGAGCCAACGGCCATCCATATCTAGTGCCCAACTGTGTCTGCGGACGTCCTCCTGCAGTTGGGTCACTTCTTATTAGGAGGTTGGTGGCAGGATTTGCACTCCGGCCACCGTAAAACCCTTCATTCCGCAAAACGCAAAAACGCAAAAAAATCTGAAAACCCACTCCGTGGGAGTACCTCCTGTGCAGCTTCCCTTCGCAGGGCAGCTCACCGGATGACGGGATTGGGGCAAAGCCTTCGGGACCCCCAATCTTTGATAGGAGGGAAACCATGGGGTAACATCCCTGGGTCAGATTGCGGGAGAGTGTGTCGGAGTGGTGCTGAGGTGTCGTCCACCAGACGGCGGTCTCCTTGGGTTAACCTGAGGCGGTCCCTTCGGGTGGGTGCCTGGAATGTCCTATCCCTAAGAGAGGATGATCACCTGTCTCTGTTATCATCTGAGCTCAAGCGTTTGGACATCGGGATTGCAGCTCTCTCTGAGGTTCGGAGACCGGATTGCGGCGAGATAATGGTGGGTGGTTACACCTACTATTGGTCTGGTCGCTCTGATGGTTACCATACCCAAGGAGTTGCTGTAGCTGTGTCCAATAAGCTGACCCCAATGATAATTGAGGTAACACCGGTCAACGAGCATATTATGAGATTAAGGATTCGTCACTCCTTAGGTGTCATTTCCCTGGTCTCTGTTTATGCTCCGACTGAGGCGAGTGATCTCACCGTGAAGGATGCATTCTACGCCACACTCGAGTCTGTGGTTGATCAGTGCCCCAGACGAGATACACTTCTAGTCTTGGGGGATTTCAATGCATCGACTGGAACTGATAGGGACGGTTATGAGGTGTGTGTTGGTCCCCATGGGTCAGGAACTATGAACCAGAATGGCACTAAGTTCCTTGACTTTGCAAGAAGTCATGGACTTAGGGTGGCTGGTTCATGGTTTCAGCGCCCACAAGCTCATCGCTGGACTTGGTATTCCAACGCTGGCGGTGTGGCAAAGGAGATTGACCATGTCCTCATTGACGGTCGTTGGAGGATGATCCAGAACTGCAGGGTCTACCGGAGTGCTCAGTTCCTCAATACTGACCACAGGCTTGTTATAGCAACTCTAAAGCTGCACCTTAAATCCTGGAGAATGGTACCATCCCAGCCGAGGCTGGATGTTGCCAAGCTCAGGGATGAGAGAGTAGCTGAGGAGTTTGCAAACAGGGTGAGTGGACACTTGGGGGGTCTGGGTGCTTTGGGGGGTCCTGAAGAGTTGTGGAGCGCCTTCAAGACCACCGTCCTTGATGTTGCCGGTGGATGCCTTGGAACTCACCGCAGGGCAAAGAAGAATTTTGTCTCTCAAGGGACACTAGATACCATTGACCAGAGTCGCAGGGCCAGGCTGAATGGCAGAGCTGAGCTGTTCAGGGAGCTGAGGCGTAAAACTGTACGTGCACTGAGGGTGGACAAGGAGGCCTATGTGCGAGGAATCTGTGAGGGGGTAGAGCATCACCTGTGGATAGGTGATTCTCGTCCCGCTTACAGGGGAATTCGCGCATTACGTTCATCCAAGCCCATCCCTCGGAGCACTGCAGTTAGAGCAGAGAGTGGTAGGCTCTTGACAGAGGAGTCTGAAGTGAAGGCCCGCTGGGCCGGTTACTTTGAGCGGTTGTACCAGGCTGATCCCCCAACTGTCGAGTTGGACGTCAAGGGTGTTACAATCCCTGTTGCTGACCCTCGAATCAACTGTGGTCCACCTACGCTTGTGGAAACACGGGCTGCGGTGAACCAGTTGAAACGGGGCAAAGCTCCAGGGATCTGTGGCATCCATGCCGAACTTCTCAAGGCTGGTGGAAATGCTGCACTCGTGTCGTTGCATGCAGTTTTGTGCTCTGCCTGGAACACAGGCATCATCCCAACTGACTGGAAGAGGGGCCTTGTTGTCCCTCTCTGGAAAGGGAAGGGTGATCGCCAAGACTGCAACAACTACCGAGGGGTGACGCTGCTCTCAGTGCCGGGCAAGGTCTTTGCTCGGATAATTCTCGATAGGGTTCGCCACCATCTGCTTGAGCACCAGCGTCCAGAGCAGTCAGGCTTTACACCAAAGAGGTCAACGATTGACCATATCCTTGCACTTCGTGTCCTCACCGAACGCAGACAAGAGTTTCGGCAGGGGCTGCTTGCAGCCTATGTTGATCTCTGTAAAGCGTTCGATTCAGCGAATCGGGATGTCCTCTGGAGGATTCTTGGTCTTCGTGGGGTGCCACCAAAACTGATCGATCTGATGTCTGAACTCTACTCTGGTACTGAGAGTGCTGTGAAGTGTGGTGGTACCATCTCTGACTTATTTCCAGTTGTTACTGGAGTTCGTCAGGGATGTGTACTGGCTCCCACATTTTTCAGCACTTGTGTGGACCGGATTCTGGGAAGGAGGGGGCCCTCGAGGTGCTGAATGAGGAGTCGGAGCCGTTGGGATTACGGGTTTCTTGGGTCAAAACTAAGATCCAGGCTTTCGGTGACATCTTGGATGCTGCTGTCCTGTCTGTGTCTGTTTGTGGTGAGGATGTTAAGGTCGTGGAGAGATTCACTTACCTTGGCAGTGATATTCATGTCTCTGCTGGCTGCGAGTCAGAGGTCAATAGACGTCTGGGTCGGGCCTGGGGAGTCATGGATTCACTGGATCATGGGGTGTGGCGCTGCCGGTACCTGTGCGGGAGGACGAAAGTCCGAGTCTTCAGGTCCTTGGTACTTCCAGTCTTGCTCTATGGGTGCGAGACTTGGACTCTGACCAAGGATCTGAGATGGAGACTTAACTCCTTTGGTACCAGGTCTCTTCGGAGAATCCTTGGCTATCGCTGGTCGGATTTTGTGTCCAACGAGCGGTTGCTGAGAGAGACTCGGATGAGATTTGTTACCTGCATAGTCCGTGAGCGTCAGTTGCGGCTGTATGGACATGTGGCTCGTTTTCCTGACTCTGATCCTGCTCACCAGATTCTCTCAGCGAGGGAGTCTCATGAGTGGAGGAGGCCAGTGGGTCGACCACGTGCCTCATGGTTGCAACAGGTTGACCATCATCTCAAGGAGATGGGGATGGGCCTGGCATCTGCCTGGGGGATGGCCAGACGGAGGCCCCTGGAGTACCGGCGGAAAGTGGACGCAGCGACGTGCTGTTCTGGCACATGCTCCCATACCTGACCTGAGTGATGTCACATGTCACCGTGCAAATGAATGTAAAAATTAGGAAATCGCCAAAAAATTTCCAAACCTGTCCATCTGGCACAATCTCACATAGCCTATGATGTACATTAGACCAGAGCAACCGCATGCCAAAAGTGGTGACAATCCGTTCAGCCGTTTCGGAGTCAAAAGCGGACATAATCGGTGAATTATAGTATAATGATGATATCGTCACCCAACTTCACCGTGAAAGGTACATTCCATTTGTATGTAATTAATAGATATACATGTAGTCTGCAATTGACGTTCAAAGAGTACATTATTAATCGACATATTGTCACACGGCTTCACGGACTGACGGTTTCACAGCTTCCAGGACTGACGGCTTCACGGCTTCATGAACTAACGGCTTCACGGACTGACGGTACTGATGGCTTCATGGACTGACAGCTTCATGGCTTCACGGACTGACGGTACTGATGGCTTCATGGACTGACGGCTTCATGGCTTCACGGACTGACGGCTTTACGGACTGACGGCTTCACGGCTTCACGGACTGTGCTTTTTGTTTTTATATTTATAGATTATTTTTTTGAAAGTTTCTGCTGCCGAAACGGTTGTGTAGGCTCCACATATAAGGCATGAGCTTACCAGAGCTACAGCCCCAAGCATCTCTGAAGGATTGCACCACAGCCAATACCAGGAAGATAATTAAGTTCTCAATTTCAATTGACCAGTCCATTCCAGAGAGGGAAATTCCACAGACTAGTATTTTGGGCTTGTTGACCCTCATCAGCATGGGGTAGAAGCTCCTCCTTGGAGTCTGTCAACCGCTTGGTTTGTTCCATATTTATATGTCGTATGTTGGCTGTCTTCCCCCACCCCCTCCCCCACCAAATAAATTCTAAATAAACTCTTTATTTATAGGAAACATCTTCCTGCCTTCCTCCTTCCCACGCTTGATAAAACGCCAAACTTGGATTCATTTGAATGATCCTTGGGGGGGGGGGGGGAGTATTACATTTAATCGAATACAGCAACTTTAAACATCGTTTCGGCATTCGTGGAGGTCATCAGACCTCCGGCTCAGAGGGTCTGCATTAGGGGACCTTCTGACATGACAACTCGTAGTCAGGACTGACATAATTGGACCAGGGTACGAATCCCATCTTGCCGCCAACTGTTGGTGTTTGTAATGTGAGATTCATTGTGGGATTCAACCAGATATCCAAAAAGGAAAATTATTAAAATCAAAGTTGTGCCCAAAAGCATGATTGGCATTCAAATTTAAAAGAACTTTATTGTTAAATTAATCAAGCAGGAGCGTAGACAAAATGGAAGACATCAACATAATCGCAGAGGACGTGGGACAAGTACTTGGAAGCGAGCTGGGGAAGGGCCTAACTGGGGAGGAGATTAGGTGAGGAACCTCCCCGTTCCTAAGTGGTCGAGCCAGGAGTCTGATGTGACAGCGTTCGAGACCATCGTCCACGCCTTGAAAAAATTGGATGCAAAATTGAATGAATGGCGAAAAAAAAAATCAGAGACATAGGAATCAAAATTAATAAAAACAATGAAACACAAGGAGAGCTTGGTTGTTTCTGTTCATTTTGACAGCTAGCATGTGGTGACCTGCCATGCTGCGCTGGTCAATGGATGCAGCTTGGCTCTTGTGAGGATGAGGATCTGAGTATTGCCACTGGACAACCCACCAGAGCAATGTGTAAATTTAAGCCCCTAAATTGAGAGCATGATTGGGAAGGGCCAAAAGAGGACTGCATAACCTTCCACAGATAGTTTGCTGTGATTAATGGGCTCTCAGTTTGGGAAGTGAGCCCTGGAATAAATTGGCATGGTTTACAATGAGAAAATTGGCTGTAGCAGGGACTGCGAATATTTTACGCACTCACCAGTGGTAATTGGAAAAAAATTAATTGACCTTTTCCCATTGGCACGACTCGCCATGCTTTGCTTTGGGGGTATGCAGGTGAGTCGAGGAATTGGTATGTGTGACGGGAAAGAGAGGCCATTTGGTCCAGCACACTGATCGAGTGGAAGGGTAAAGTGATTACATGTGTTGTTTTTAAATAAAGGAATTCTCACTGGTGATTGTGTTGCATTGGTTGTTGTGATTAGCGTGTATGCAGCCCATGCCAGGTAGGGACACATCGTCTTGTGTGTTCTGCAGGTGTAGGTAGAATGGAAGGCAGCTGGGGATGGATCCAATTGCGTATAAAGTTTATGGGTGGGAAAGTTGTGTGTGTCCACAGGTGGATCAGGCTCTTGGAGAGAGTGAGAACTGTGTCCTCCTCCTCGTCCCTTCAACCCCCGGCCATGCCTTTCCCCCAGCAGTCCAGTGAGAGACTGGGATGGAGAAGCTGTTGAGCAAAGAGCTGCGGAAGCCATTGTTGGACCCCTCTCCGGCAGGGTAAATAGCAAATGGAGCTGTTGTTGTGCTGGACGGTGGGAAGTCGGAGGGGGGCAAGAAAACTCCCAAGTCAGGACTTTGATTTGTATTGCGGAGACCACACACTGATGCACCCCCATCGCCACATTATACGACATCCCGGCAGCCGAGTTGAGACCACACCTTGCATTTAAAAGTAAAGGCATGGCATTGCCTGATGATTGAAATGTGAATTGTAATGTTGTGTATTGTTTTTTTGATTATTCCACTCGGTCACATGCGACTTGATATGTGCTTTGGAAAGCATATAGCCAGGGAAATGGGACAGAATAGATCTAAATTGGGTTTTGGCTCAGCTGACCATCTGGAGCAGGTGATATCCACTTGGGGACATGGTCAATTCGACATTTTATTTGGAAACGGTTTAAATTGATTGGTTTCGGTCGACATATTTGGTTTTTGTGTGCCGTCTTCTCTCCTTACCCTCAGAACATATGAGGAAGACTTCAAGAGGACGGGAAACAAAATTCCCCTGCTTTTGTCAAAATCAATTTTGTACATTTTATGACTGAATTTTTGGAACAAAGTGGGTAGTACGTTAAGGAGAGCATGTGAGGTAGCTACTATGACTCGCCGCCCATAGCACTCTCTAATTTAGTGGATAAGTTAATTACCTCCACCACCGAAGGTGGATAGAGGTTATGTTTTCACCCCTGTCTGTCCCTCTGTCTGTATGGTTGTCTTGTCTGTCTATCTGTGAGCAGGACATCTCAAAAAGTTACAGAGGGATTCAGACAGAATTTGGTGGACATGTTGGGTGTGAGAAAAGGACAAATTGAATCAAGTATGGCGAATATCCAGATCCGGATACAGATAGTACAATTGCTGAAGTGATTCTTCACCATTGAGAGCTCGGGCCAAAACCGATATGTAGCACAATGTCTCAAAAACTTATGGACGGATTCGGCCGAAACTTGGTGGACAGGTTGGGTGTGTGACAAGTATGAATTGATTAGATTTTGGTGGCGATAAAAGTCTGAATCCAGAAACAATAAGTTTTTAGTCTTTTACAACGATTCTTCACCATTGAGAGATCGGGCCAAAAATGATATTTCGCACGATATTTCAAAAAGTTGTGGACAGGTTATGACGAAACGTGGTGGATGAGTTGGGTAGGTGACAAGAACAAACCAATTAGATTTTCGTTAAGGATCCATCCATCCATCCATTGAGACCATACTCTGTGCAGAGCGTTGGTGCTGCCTAAGCAGTCTCCCTGGCTATTGGGCACATTCTTGGATGGGTCACCACTCCGACACAGGATACCAGCAAGCTGGCACTCATTTTGCCGACCTCGGAAGGATGGCAGGCAAAGTCAACCCCCACCTTGTATTAGTTAAACAGCTGAATGGGATTTGAACTCAGGATCCGAGGATCCCAAGCCCACCACCTTAACATCAGTGGGATACAAAACGTAAATTGTTCAGCCTGGCAGAAGTATGCACTCTACCGATTGCCATTCTCGTCTTCATTCTGCTGTCATCAGGGACGACGTTCATCATTTGGGGGCCCTATGAAACACACAATAATACCCATTGGGGCCCGTGAGCCCTGTCACTCTGTAATCACACTACAATATGCAATTTGATCTCTGTCTGTCTGATGTCGATGTAGTTGGTCGTTACTTCTGCAATCTCAAGCAAATAAACTTGCCAAGGAGACTATGGGTCATATGGAAAAGGTTGTAGCAACTTCCCCCCTCCGGCCCCCACCCCTCGCCAGGAGTTCCGAAGGTGGGGTGATGCAAATTATCTTTGTAAATGCGTACCGTGTAGTAACGCCCGGGTGGTGGTGGGAGAGGGTATTACGAGTGAAGTTTCAGAACTCTCAATTGTATCACGAGTAAGAGGACTCCGTAGTATTCTCACACTCGCTCAGCCAATGTTGCTTTCGATTTGATTGCAAAAAATCCTGAGCAATTCCCATCTTTTCTTGCCTTTTTCTGCATTAAAAAGGTGTGTGTATATATATATATATATATATATATATATATATATATATATATATATATATATATATATATATATATATATATATATATATATATATATATATACAGTATATTATATATATATATATATATATATATATATATATATATATATATACAGTATATATATATATGTACAGTATATATGTATATATATATATATATATATATATATATATATATATATATATATATATACACAGTATATATATACACAGTATATATATATATATATATATATATATATATATATATATATATATATATATATATATATATATATATATATATATATATATATATACACAGTATATATATATATATATATATATATATATATATATATATATATATATATATATATATATATATATATATATATATATATATATATATATATATATATATATATATATATATATATATATATATATATATATATATATATATATATATATATATATATATATATATATATATATATATATATATATATATATATATATATATATATATATATATATATATATATATATATATATATATATCTAAATATATATATATATATATATATCTAAATATATATACAGTATATAATATATATAATATATATATATATAGATAGATATATATATATATAGATATATATATATATATATATATATATATAGATATATATATATATATATATATATATATATATATATATATATATATATATATATATATATATATAATATCTTCTTCTTTCGGCTAGCTCCCGTTATGGGTCGCCACAGCGGATCAACCGTCTCCATTTCGCTCTATAATTTCCACTGGTACCCTGCTGACTACCGGTGGCGGTCGTTGGTAACCCGGGCCTCGACCGATCCGGTATGGAAATTCGTTTTGTTGTCCGCATAATGATTTGGCATAGGTTTTTACGCCGGATGCCCTTCCTGACGCAACCCTGGTCGCCTCTTACGCCACACAGGGAATATATGTATATATATATATATATATATATATATATATATATATATATATATATATATATATATATATGTATGTATATATATATATATATATATATAAAAATATACATATATATATATATATATATATATATATATATATATATATATATATATATATATATATATATATATATATATATATATATATATCTCTCTTCTTCTTCTTCTTCTTTCGGCTGCTCCCGTTAGGGGTCGCCACAGCGGATCATCCGTATGATCCGCATAGTGATTTGGCACATGTTTTACGCCGGATGCCCTTCCTGACGCAACGCTGGTCGTCTCTTACGACACAGGGATATGGTACACCTATTTTAACCAGGGTATACACCGGCCCAGTACACTGGTACTCATTTCGCTGACCTCGGAAGGATGACAGGCTGAGTCAACCTCCTGGTGTATTAATTCAGTGGCCCAATGGGGCTTGAACTCAGGACCTTTTGGATCCCAAGCTACTGCCCTAACCACTGCGCCAACACACCAGGCTACAGGGAATATATATATATATATATATATATATATATATATATATATATATATATATATATATATATATATATATATATATATATATATATATATATATATATATACACAGCAGCTGGAGTGTGTCATTCCACCTTATTGAAATATTTTTCCAAGGCCACTTCAATTGACAAAAGTAATAAGAATAATGACAATAGCGTAATAATAATAAAACTAACATTCCAGTTTTGTAAAATGATAACCTTAAAAATAATATTCACAAAAATAAGTACAACAATTGGCACTAATAAAAAGGATTTTTTTGGGCAGTCATAAAAGTAATAAAAAGGATCCCCCTTCGCTCCTCCCATAGAAAAATTTCTCGAATTGTTTTATGAGATTATAATAACAGTAGCTCCCTAATATCACCCGACAACACCAGCCATAAACACAAACTCATACAAAAAGCTGATCCAGTGGTGTGTTCCATTAACAATCAGCTTGCTATCGCCATTTCTTATCAACTGTTTTTTTAGAATGCTTGCATGAGTGCTTAAGCCACTTGGTGAGCGTTCCACAAGCTGATTGATAATCGAACAAATCCCAGCACTTGTGCTTGGCCTTGAACCCTTCTTATGGTTCTCCCACTTGTGTAATGAAGAAAGTTAATTTTGGGTGATTTATAACCTTTTCCCCCTTTTGTTGCTTTTTCCCACTTTTCTGCACCACTGGGGTCATTTCGTTTCATCCTCAGGACAGGTGTTCTGATTTTTAAAATTGCAACATTCCACTGTGCGCATAGGTCAGTCCATTTACTAATGAGGGGTGTTTTGTGATCGTACAATAAATTCTCGTGTGGATTTACTCAACAATTGAGTGGTCGCTAGACTACCGTTGTTCTCAGGTTTTCCGTCTGTCTGTATGTAATGGACAGCTCTGGAGGCCAGAGGAGTCAACCAATTTTGATGAAACTTGACTGGTAGGTTCATACCAGGATCTAGTTGTATGCTTTTGAGCACCGCTGCTATGGACGCCACTGTTGCCAAGCAACGGGACTTTGAAATTTTTGAAAAAATCCTAAAAATATGTTTGTTTTTTTTTGAAAATCAAAAATCGGCTTCTGCGCTTTTATGCGCACTATAATCAACCTCTTTGACAAAAAATTTCAGCCCGATCCGTCAAAAACTATGACTAGTATGCAATTATATAGCGACCACCCATGTCACCTACCGGCTTGTATAGATATGTATTAACATGAGGAATTATACAAATTATATTGTGATTATTGTTGTATTTATATACATCAAACGTAGTTATTATTCCACTTGCTTTCTCTACTAACCAAACTCATTCCCTAATTTTGTAATCGTCCTGTCAGTTAAACATCAGGGAAAACATTTTAAATTGAGTAATTACATCACAGTGCTTTATTTTCTTGAGATGTAGCATTCCCTTTGCGCTGTGTTTATTACCACTCACAAGTTGATATATTTTGTCGGCAAAGTGAGACCCCATCCTCAGGGGTCCCTTGTTGTCTCAGGGCCCCCATGCAATTGCACGGGTTGCACGCCCCTCACACTGCCTCTGGCTGTCATAATACTTCTCTGCCAGACAGCTTCTTGGATAGGTTTCTTATTCTGTCATATCTGCTTTTTCTGTTTATTGGAGGCCTTCACTTGCATTTCAAATGATTGTTTCTATGTTTCCACTTGCAAAGGGCAGAAATATTTGGATTTGATTTTTTTTGAAGTTATGATGTTTCCCAGCTATAATGGGAGCTTTGAACTGAATTCACATTAAAAATAAAATTATCAACTATTTGCCTTTCTTTTAACAATCATCCAATTAATGCAGGATTTAAAGTAAACTTACAAATCCATGTGACCGTTGTACATTTTCATTTTGAGTAGAAGCTTGTATTACTCACATTGACCGATGGATATTCTCTTTCCTTGACGCTGCCCCCCACTCCCCCACCCAACTCCTCAGTTCTCTTCCAACTTTTACTTCCAGTCTTTTTTCATTTAGCTTTATTTGGTGCTATTTACTTCACATACACAAAAGACTAATGCAGAAAATGGAAAACAAGTCTTTATAACTATATCATGTTTATTTCATTTTAATCATATGGACCAATATGTCCAGTTAATACAGAAAGCCTGCATAATAATAAACAGGTAATCAAAATTAACTGTTTATTAAAATTATGAGTAAATAAGTGCCATATTTGCTGCAGTTTGTTTGAATGTATTTGTGATTGTTTTTTTTTACATGCTTAGTTATAACCATACTGCTAATTTATGATTAAAATTAAATAAATGTGCATATTTTACTGCAACCTGTACATTCATGCAGGTGGTTCTTGACATTGTTTATATAGAGCTGTGAGCAGAATGCAAAAATTAAAATAAAATAACACAACTGCATTGCATGTATAAGTATTCGAGTTATTTTTGTTGTTGACATGTGTGACTATGAAAGTGGATGAGACAAAACGGAGCATATCTTGATGCAGTTTGTGTGTTAATGGAGTGATATTTCTTGGCAAGGAATGAGGTATTGAAAGAATTACCCACAACAGAATTAAGCCACAGGGTAAGAGGACACAAGCATAACAGGATATTGGCACAGAATATGAAATAAAAATAGGGCCAACAAGTGATAAGGGAGACAACCAATGAAGTTAGAAGCCTGTGGATAGGAAAGTGTAATGGCTTGATGAAGACAGAGCCATTGCCTGCAGTGCACTGTAAGTGTAAAATAGTTATTGCAGGTCGATCATTATGGAATTTGGGGTGTTATGCAAGCCAAGAAGTCTTTTAGTATTTTTGAAAGATTGGGTGTGGATAAAAACAGCTATCGGTAAACTTTGAGCTTGCTTAGCCATAAGTTTGTAGAAAAGAAAAGTTTATTGTCATTTTTATGAGGATTTACAGTTGCTGAAATCGTAGCAGCAGACAGTGAGTTTATTTGGGTTGAGTGCATGTAATCATGATAATAAATCTGCAGTGTAACTTCAGCTAGTGTTGGAGGAGGGAGGCGGGGGGGGGGGGATGAATAGCAGCACTTATGCTGCACACTCCTCAGCCTGGAAACAAAGAGCAGGCCATAAGGCTATCACACAACACCCCTGGTAGTTAAGGTTTACTTTGATATAACAGTCGCTTGGACACTTGAATAATACCAGATCTTATATGGTCTTAAAGTATGGCATAATTGTCTAGTTAAGGCTGTTCTGTAAGCCAAGGGATGTAGCACAAATAACCACAGAGAATAAGTTAGGAGTCACATAAACAAGAAAATCTTTTACAAAGTTCATTAATTTTTCAACACTGAGGCATCAATTAATTTCCCATTAAATACTCAGAAAGAATAGGTGCAATATTGGGTAATTTACAGTAGCATGACATTAATTGAGGTCAAGATGTCAAAAATGTGTTTGCCAGCTGAATTCCTGTTTCAGGAAATAGAAAATCCAATTTTAAATCCCATATCTAATATATAAAGCTCTTTCTAACCACTGACTCACTGACTGGCTGATATTAAAGATTGGTAACTTCCAGGTGATAGAGAAATCTGAAATATTGCATGCCAATGGACATCAAAGCCAATGCACTGGGAAAATTCACAGAACTGTTGGAAAGCATCCGTAAATGAAAATATAAATAAATGAAAATAAATAAATGAAAAAATGCAGGTGAGCGATCCGAGACGATGGGGAAGCATGGTTCATCATTGCTTACAATGTGTAAGCATACACTGCTATTAGTATATGTGTTTGCTCATTGTTTACTAATGTCCTTGTAATTTAGGTAAAAGTACACCATCTACTAATGGCTGTGTGTTACATGTGATTCATATACAAACTCCACCAAGAGCCTTAGATTAACATGAAAATCAAAACAAATAAAACAACAATGCCTTATTTTCTGGCAATTCCACGAGTTTGTCGGCTTATGGTCAAAATCAGCTTTCTTATTACCCCACGCACGCGAAGCAAAAAGCAGTGTTAAGCAACTGGTTCATGCCCATCTATCCGTCTGTCTTTTCAGTTTATGATCGTCAGTTTAAGATCAATGAACAACTTATTTAAATTGTATGTTATATTTTGAACACAAATCAGAACGTGAATAGAAAGACAAGTCTTACGTTTCAGTGTACTGTATTTGGCTTTGAATCCATCCCAATTGCACATGCGCAGACAGGAGTATCTGATAACTTTTTTATTCCGTCTGCCTGTCTGGCAGTCAAACAAAATTGAAAATCATTCAAACAGGAAACTTACTGTTTTTAATGACGTAATAAAGGACACAAACAACAGGCACAAATAAGTAATGGAACATGTTAGATAGGGTGATCTAACAAACACTGGGAAAATGGTGGTAACACACAAAAATTATTTTATTTATACACCTTTAAACCTTCATTTAAATTTAATTATATACTATACTTGAAGAATATATAAAACATATCGCTACTCATCAAATCATCATGCTTCCAAAAACCATGCAATATATCAAGAGCATGAGAGGGCATGGCATGTGTGTCTGGGTGAAGAAGATACCACCATAATGGCTATGTACCATCATCTCCATCAACTTGTCTTTATCGTCACCAACATCAAAATCGCCATCACATTAATGGATCAAGGTTATCATCATTATTACAAAAGGCAAGTTTCATGATCTTAATAACTCAAGAAAATTAACTTTGTTTTATGTTCTTTAGACAGTAAAATGATCGTGGTGTTGGTTTAACAGTTGAGGTGGTTGGCTTAAGATCTTAGTGTGTCAGCCATTAAATAACACCAGGTGGGTTGACTCAACCTGTCATCCTTCCGAGGTATATATATATATGTATATATATATATATATATATATATATATATATATATATATATATATATATATATATATATATATGTATATATATATATATATATATATATATGTATATATATGTATATATATATATATATATATATATATATATATATATATATATATATATATATATATAT
Source organism: Eptatretus burgeri (assembly GCF_056783735.1). Classification (NCBI taxonomy): domain Eukaryota; kingdom Metazoa; phylum Chordata; class Myxini; order Myxiniformes; family Myxinidae; genus Eptatretus; species Eptatretus burgeri. The sequence continues at coordinate 63,273,869 of NC_140970.1, read as the reverse complement.
ATATATATATATATATATATATATATATATATATATATATATATATGTATATATATATATATATATATATATATATATATATATATATATATATATATATATATATGTATATATATATATATATATATATATATATATATATATATATATATATATATATATATATATATATATATATATATATATATATATATATATATATATATATATATATATATATATATATATATGTATATATATATATATGTATATATATATATATATATATATATATATATATATATATATATATATATATATATATATATATATATATATATATATATATATATATATATATATATATATATATATATATATATATATATATATATATATATATATATATATATATATATATATATATATATATATATATATATATATATATATATATGTATGTATATATATATATATGTATATATATGTATGAATATATATATATGTATATATATATATATTTATATATATATATATATATATATATATATATATATGTATATATATATATGTATATATATATATATATATATATATATATCCTGGTGTTGGCGCAGTGGTTAGGACAGCGGCTTGGGATCCAAAAGGTCCTGAGTTCAAGCCCCATTGGACCACTGAAATAATACACCAGGGGGTTGACTCAGCCTGTCATCCTTCCGAGGTCGGTGAAATGAGTACCAGTGTACTGGTCCTGGTGTATGCCCCGGTGAGAATAGGTGTACCATATCCCTGTGTCGTAAGAGGCGACCAGGGTTGCGTCAGGAAGGGCATCCGGCGTAAAACATGTGCCAAATCACTATGCGGATCACACGGGTGATCCGCTGTGGCGACCCCTAACGGGAGCAGCCGAAAGAAGAAGATATATATATATATATATATATATATATATATATATATATATATATATATATATATATATATATATATATATATATATATATATATATATATATATATATATATATATATATATATATATATATATATATATATATATATATATATATATATATATATATATATATATATATATGAAGCCTGGTGTTGGCGCAGTGGTTAGGGCAGTGGCTTGGGATCCAAAAGGTCCTGAGTTCAAGCCCCATTGGGCCACTGAATTAATACACCAGGGGGTTGACTCAGCCTGTCATCCTTCTGAGGTCGGCGAAGTGAGTACCAGTGCACTGGGCCGGTGTATACCCCGGTTAAAATAGGTGTACCATGTCCCTATGTTGTAACCCCCCCCTCCCCCCTTCAACATGATTAATGGTAAATATCATCATTTTAAAATATTGTTACGAATCTGGAAACCATGCACACTCAACAATCAGGTCCCAAAGTTAGTTATGCCGGTAAGTACGTGTGTAGTCAGGAGCCCGTCCTTTTGTTTAGCGGGAGGATTAAATGTGTGCGTTGTGACATCTTTAGTTAGGTTTTACATTCAACGAGCCATCCAATAAGCCATCTAACAACCAACAACCATCCCATCTGCATGACCCAACCTGCCCATCACGCATCATCACCACCCATTGGCTGCACGTACCTTGACTTGCTGAGAGGGGGGCCGTGCGGTTCCAGTCCTCGGCTCATAGTTCTTGTCTGGCTTTTTCAGCGTTGACCCTGTGACTCTTCGCGAGCGAAGCCATGTGGAGGAATAACTGGGGTCTCCGAACAGGGGCTACGGCTCCGCCCCGGTAGGGTGCGGTCGTCGGCCAATGAGGGACGGACAGCGAGATGATTCTCGCCAAAGCCCCTCCCTGTGTGGGAGGAGATATATATCCCTGAGCAGACTCGTTTGTCGGTTGTTGGCGTTGGAGCTGGGAGATCTCGAGTACTTGAATGGTGACAAGTTGGTTGACAGTGATTGGGCTGGAGAGTGAGTGAACCAGCCTGCTCGTGGAGCCTTGGTGGGTCCCGTCCGTGACCCTGATCTCCGCCCCGGAACTCCAATCGCTTCACGCAGTTGCCGCCACGAGCCACGAGTCCCACACGTGCAGCTGGGACCTTCAACGATCCACAGGTGCCCATCCGAACTCTGACCCCCAGCTTGTCTCTCTCATCGGCTTGAGGGTCCAATAAAAAAAACTCCGGGGTTTCTTTTTGGGTAGTCAATCTAGTCTACCCTTATTATCAGCATTTCCGTCGATATGTTTGTCTGTCTGTCTGTCTGTATGTATGTCTGATCGGTCCAGTGCTCCGTTAATACAATGGCGATTTCGATGAAACTTGGTTGGTAGGTTCATACCATGACCTAGTTGTGTACAAATGAGAACCGTTGCTATGGACCCATCCGTTGCCCAGCAATGGACCTTTGACATTTTCAAAAAAAATCTAAAAATTTCTAAATTTTCTAAAAAATCTCAAAAAAAAATTTTTTCGAAAATCAAAAATCGGGCCACGAGCGACTGTGGGCAATACATTCAGCCGTATTGTCAAAAATTTCCAGCCGGATCCTATGAAAACTGTCGGAGAAGATAGACTTTGAATGAACCCAGGTCGAAAACAATAAAAAAAAATGAAGTTCGTTATATTTCAAAGACTATAACTCAGATATACATGAAACTGGTATGGAAGGTTCATGGTATGTCCTAGTTATGTGTGAGAAAGAACCATTGCTATGGAAACTTTTGTTGGCTTGTAACGGCTAAAAAATGACTAAATTCGACTTGATCGATTACTCATGTCCGCCTACCGGCTTGTCTTTTTGTGTGTGTGACTGCGTGTGGGCCCATCTATAAGTAGAATTGTTGAAGTGTTTATTTCATCATTGTAAATACTGCATTGCATATTCGTGATAAGTCTCGCCTCTTCTGTGTTTTGATTTTATTGTAAATAAATTATTAGAAATGTTCCCAGCTCATTTCCGTCGTTTCTTTATTTGGTCCAGCATGGTCCGGGTCTGAGTTCAGACGGGGTTTCAGCCCTGATAATCCCTTAATCCTAGCCGGCACGGCTTTGGCGGTTTCCGCTCAGCTGCAACCGAACAGGAGTTGGAAGTCGGTAGTTGGAACTCTACCGCAGTCGGTAGAGTGACCCGGTTCGAGAAAGACGTGCCAAGGGCGTGAATCCCCGGTAGCCATGAGTGCATGGTTATTTAGGTAAATTGGGATCTAGACAATTAACCCTACACCACGCGGTCGAGATATTGGCGTTTCACGGTCGATTAATCGACCCACCGGCTTCGGAGTTATCCGGAGCAACGACCTATAATTCCAGGGGAGACCGGTGGGAGACGGCGTAAACTTCCCCACCTAGCGGTCATTCTCGCCACCGCCCACAACAATATTAAACTTACCCTATATATTTAAAAGCCCCAGATATATCCTTCCCATCGATGTTCAGAAGCAACTAATCCAGATAAACAGTTCATCCACTGGTAGCAATCTGTCAGCGGTTTCCACTTGGGCTTTGCACCGATCCACCTGGTTGGGAGTTTGCAGTACGAGCAGCTTCCCATCTGGTGAGCTGAGAAAGTTCTCCAGCTCTTTCATTGTGCAGAGGCACAACCCCTTTCTCTCGGGTACTTTCCCAAGTATTTTCAGCTTATTTCAGAAGCCTTGTGACCCATTTTAAGTAACAATACTTATCTCCGACACTCCATGTAATTTATGGTGTCCTGAACGTTGGCATTTCCGAGGGTTTCGGTGCATACGTTCCAGCATTCTAGGATGGAATATGTCATTTCCAAATTGCCATATTATTAATATTGATTTCTGAAATTAAGATGGCATTTCAAACATCCTTAAATCGTGATTTTTTGTCCACCCGGATGCCGAGTATCTTCTTGAAGTTCACCATTCAAGGCTGATTTTGTGGTATCTATTGTCATCCAATCTGATAATGTGGCCTGCCCAACAACGATACGAAGAAATGAGAAGTGCATGTTGGCTTGCTTTAGGACATCAAATTGGAGACTTTATACTGCTCCTTGATGTTCAATATTCTCCTCGTGTCTTGACTGTAAACTATTGAGTCCATTGGTGTTCTTTCTGTATATGTAATAAGAACAACCGCTCTGTGTAGTTTGCATTTGCTGGCACACTTAATTCTGTGCTGTGACCAGACTCTGTTTTCAAAATGTCCAAAAGTAATATGGGCAGCTTGGATGTGATTGCTTATCTCTGTCTCGATAGATGTTGTGTCTGTTATCGTTCTTCCTGAGGAAGTGAATCAGTGCACTGTTTGTAAATGTTCATCATTTACATAGACAGTAGAGGTGGTCCTGTAAAGTGGTGTCTGGTACAGAAATTCTGGTTTCTTTTTGTTAATGGTAAGGCTGAACTTTGCGGCAGTGATATAAAGACATTGAGACTTGAGAGTTCTTCGCAAGTTATTCAAATTAGAGGCAATATCATCGGCAAATCATCAGCAAAAATCAGTTTCCTTTAATTATACAAATGGTACGCACTTTTGGGTTTGCCTGGAGTCTTCTAAGGTTAAAAATACTGCCCTCTTTTCACATTCTAATGTAATACCATTTGAGCTGTCATTTACTGATCTTAATGCTGCAGTGAGGAATATTGTAAATAGTACCAGAGCTAAGATACACCCCTGTGTTGAGCCAATGACTTACACTGACGATTTCGCTTCGCTTCGCTCACCACCAACAGAGATAAATGTTTTCATGTCATCGTGGAAACTTATCATCCTCACCAGCTTGCCAAGACATCCACATAAACCGAGGAGCTTCCACAAGATTTATTGATTTACTGAATTGAATGGCTTCATAAAGTCAACAAAGACAATGTAGAGATTTTGATATTGTTCAACAACTTTTTCTTGCAGTAGTTGGCACAGCATAAATATCATATCAATAGTTGATCTGTTGGCTCTGAAACCACATTGGCTTTCTGTAGGAATGCTGCTTGCAATGATTTGTAGGCATTTGAAGATAATTTTCGCCAAGACTTTCCAGGCGACAGACAAAACAGAGATACCATACCCCGTTGATATCCACATTCTGTTCGGTCATCCTTCTTTTTGTAGCTCATGATAATAATGGCATCTTTAAGTTCCAGTAGAATTTTTTTCCATCTCCCCACAGTGCTTAAGGAGATCCAGTAATTGCCTCTTGAGAGAAATGCTCCTGTGTTTAGGAATTTCTGATGGAGTACAATCCATTCCTCGAGCTTTCCCATTTTTAGTTACTTTGGTGCATGTGACAGTTCTGCCATTGTTGGTACACTTCCTAGTTCTTCTTGAACTGGCATTTGCTCAACACTTGACGTGGATGGATGATTGAATAGGTCTTTAAAGTATTCCTTCCATCAGTTAACAATGTTATCTTTCGAAGTAAAAGCACAAGAACCATTAGCATTGTTGATCAAAGCCATATTTGAAGATGCACAGTGGGTTCATAGATTGTTTTTAGCTCTGTGTGAAATGCCAAGACATTCATATCACCAAGACATTGAAGTTCATTAGCCTGATCGTCCCACCACTCATTCTTCATGTTTCTCACTTTATGCTGTTGTTCTGCCTTGATTCTTCCAAACTTTTGCTGTGTTGATCTTATTGTCTGGCTATTGACAGCATTATTTGCGATCCATCTTGCATCGAAGAGCTGCAATACTTGTATATGGATTTCATCAAACCAATCAGCATTTCTAGTTAGATTTTACCATCTACTGATGGTCAAGTTCGAATCCACTGATGGTCAATATCACCTTCAAACAAATTTTGTACACAAACTCGTCTAATTTTTTAATTTAAGTTGGATGTTGGTAATCTCTATTTTGTGAACATTGGGTTTTTTTCAGAATTTTTGGTCTCTGTTTTGTTTTAGCCAGTGTGATCTTTCATTTATAAATACTGAAAATGAGGAAGTGGCCAGTTGAGCAATATTCCCCGTGCATGGCTCGAACTGATAGCGCATCGCTAATATCAGATGTTCTTGTAATAATAATGTTCGCTAATATCAGAGTCAAGTATCTTGGAACCTTTTTGATCTTGCATGTTTCTAAGAAAATAAACATTTGTCAGGCATTTTTTACCTCCACTACTGAAGGTGAAGGAAGTTATGTTTTCACCCCCTCTCTGTCTGTCTGTCTGTCTGTCTGTCTGTTTGTCTGTCTGTCTGTGTGCAGGATATCTCAAAAAGTTGTCGATGAATCCGGATGAAATTTGGTGGGCAGGTTGCATGTGTGACGATGGCAAATTGATTCGATTTTGGTGAAGATCCGAATCCTGATCTGGATACAATAATTATTAAATTTTAAAGGTGATTCTTCACCATTGAGAGATAGTGCCAAAATCGATATGTAGCATGATATTTCAAAAATGTATTGGGTCCAATATGTTCTTGTGGATCAGGCATCACGTGGTGGAGGTATGCGCTCTACCGAGTGCCCTTCTAGTAAAAAAAGGTGTTTGTGATGGCCGGGCCTTTTTCATCGCATAGTTCAAGTAATCTAGGTGTCACCATTAGAGTTGGACTTGCCTTTGCTCAAAGAACCCAGAATATGCCCCTGGGTCATTAAATCTCCGACATCCCTGGCATTAAAATCTCCCATCAGAAGGAGCTTGTCAGAGGGTGGAACAGTTTCTTAAAGTATGAAGTACCCACTCCAACCTCTCTTCTATCATCAATCCTTTTCCTGGACCAGAAGAAGATATAGTTATTTTCTTTCAGACATCCTTGATTTGCAAGCCTTGTTTCCTGGAGTGCTGCAATTTCAATATTATACCTTGCTAGTTCCCAATCAATAATTAATTATCGATGTTCATATTTTGGGTTTATTGACGACTCGCAAAAGTACCCGGCATTGGCGGGCAACGTCAGGGCCCTCCTCCAACCCTTACTCTCCCTCCTCCCACCCATTCCCCTGCCTCCTCCCACCCCAACCCCCTGCCTCCTCAGACCTCACCCCCTTCCTCCAGACTCCCACGACACCCCCTTACCTCCTCCACCCACTACCACCCTTCCCCTCCCTCCTCCCATAAAAGTACCTGGCGTTGCCTTGAATCTAACGTACATCTTATTGGACTACCACAATTAAGCAAATATTTAGAAAGAAACATTTGATTTGTCAAGCTGCAAAATTTGAACAGAAATATCAACAAAATTGACATTAATTATTGTAATGTTTTTGGGTCGACAACATTGAATGTTTTTCCATCAAGGACCAGAACAATTTCAATTGTTTGGTGTTCCAACGCTAGAGCGGCGCACATATAGTCGATCATGTGAAAAAAGACATTCGCAATCGGTTTTGTTGTCAGACAATCAGAACACACACTCTAAACAACTATGTGGGTATATGGATCAAAATGGCTTGCTTCAAAATTTTCGCAATTGAGTGGAAATTTTTCAGAGTAAATTAATTAAAATATTATCACAATTAAATACTATACATAGAGGTCTGGTCATCTTATTTTATCCTTGCAGCACAAGGCTGCGAGCAGCATCATTGACTGAGGGTGAGGCAGTGCTGCTGACGCAGTGCCTTCTGCTGATGAGCGCTGGAGTTTGGAATCTGGTCATGGTGTCGGCAGTAGCTCCCCTACTCTTCGTGAAGGACACCATGGGATCTTTAACGTCCACCTGGCAGAATGACTCCCGTTTAACGTCCATCCAAGGAACAGCACACACATTGATGAATCATCCTGCCTGTGAAACACCGGGTTGATAGTTTATAGCTGGGTCAGAGAGCTCATACGTCCTTATTTCAACGGGTCTTGTTTTTATTCCCATAGGGCATCTAGACACCTTCTCCACCAAGAAAGCTTGGTGTGTAGGTCAGTTTAGTCACTGACCACTGGACCATGTGACAGGTGGTACATGATATCAGCAACAAGTATAAAACTGACCTGATCGAGGTAAAAAAATAAATAAATAAATAAAAATAACAATACGGTTAAAAAAAAGAGAAAGCATAATGATTTACTCAGTTATTATATGCTTTGCAGTTCAAAACTTGGTGTTTGCTCCACTTCAGAACTCAGTAGTTCATATCTGATGATACAACATGGTGAATAATGACTTTCAGTTCAACTCCAACAGCATGCCTAGACCTGTGTCTCCAAACTGCACAATCTTCATGCGTTTGAGCCTTTGAGATAAGTATTGGTAAAATATGCTGCGTGTCAACATTTGTTTTTTTACCTGTATATTGCCTTGTTCTCGATCGACGGTATCTCTCTTTGTCTGATGTACCATACTCTTCACAGAGTGCTACCGAAGCAACTTCCTTAGTGCAAGGTTCAGAAGATAATTCAAGACCCATTGCACCCATTTCATATTTGTTTTCGTTGTAATCATTCAAGCATTCGCCTCCATTCTCCACTTACCTTGCGCTGTCGATTTTGACTATTATTTGTGCAAAATTAAATTCATATGTTTAATGTCAATGTGAAAAGGATGTGGTGCACCATTTTTGAATTGACAGTGGTTCAAGAATTTCCATGTTTCACGTGGAAAATAAAAAAAAAACAATGAAATTAAAAAAAATTTAAACACATTGCTGTTCTTGAACTCCATACAGGCATCTCAAACCAGACTTGGACAAGCTGTCAAGTTTTGATGTACACTGGCACTCCAAGTGTTATGAAACATGGGCAAGAAAGGAAAACTTGCATCATGTAAAATCTGCATCTTCTCCAACACCACCAGGACCATCAACTATAGCAACGATACAAGTTTAAATGAGTCATTTATTGTGGCCAGGTGTCGAGCAATTCCCACGGTCTGTTCAAAATGAAATTAACAGACAAAAACATTGAGCAGATGGCTATGACTAGTACCTTCCAAATATGTGACAAAATCATGTTGGCAGGAAAAGTGATGATGATATGTGTGAGATCTTTAGTGCTGTCAGAATGACTTGGTGGCAGCTGAAGCCGTGTTTCACAAAGCCTGCTATGCTTCATATTTAGCAAGTTCAAGCTCACATCTGCTGGGTTTCACAAATGTGAGAAAGAAATTGCTTATGCTGCATCCTTCAGTCAAAGTCCAAACCTTTCTGGCAATGCCAACCTCAACGACGATGCAGAATATGACAATGTAGTTCTTACAGGCCAACTGACAGGGAATGAAATTTCCCCCTTCAAAACGATTGGGCTTCCATTTCCACAGTGCCTGAAATTCATTCCACCTGAGAATACTTTCATAAAAACCTACTTTCTCTTATCCATCAATTTATCCCATCCCACCTGTGGCAATCCTATGCATCCAATAGGTTCACTGAATCTTGTGGAGATAGTTTGCAGTCACGCAGCTTCCTTTATCAACATGGAAAACTAACCTGACTGACGACAACTTTGGTTTCTTCTGTAAGGCTAACAAAATGTGTGCCCATCCTGTGGCACGCCAGAAAACACCATCTTGCAAATCTCAAAGCCGAACTCTTCAGCCAGTATTCTTCTTCAAAGTCATGGTGGCACCTTGTCATGTCCGTCTCTCGTGTATCCATCACCTCTCTCATCTCAAATGGCATTACTGCAGACTCTGCCAGAGATAAGGCAGAACGTCTGAACTCCGTGTTTGCCTCCAAATCTCTTGTGCCCATCCCGTCTGTCCAGGTATTACCCCCCTTACACCCACTGTCTACTGGACTTTGTATCCTCCTCACCTGACAAGGTAGAGAAGGTATTGGTCAGCCTTGACCCTGTTTCAGTTACAGGCCTTGATGGCATGATTGCAATTGTTCTAAAGTCCCGTTTTGTCGTTCTTGCTTCCCCTTCGTCTGTTCTATTTGATCTGTTCTTCTCCTTTGGTCCTCTTCCGTCGTCCTGGAAGTCAGCAAACATAACTCCCATCCACAAGAAGTGTGTAAAAACAGACCACCCCCCTCCCCCAACTATAGGCCAGTGAGATTGCTTCCAAATACAAGCAAAGTCAGGGAATCCATCATTGCTTCTGTCTTTCCTTGTTTCCATCGGCCATGTAGGCTTGTAAATAAAAGCCTTAATTTGGCCATCTTTAGATATTGCCCAGCGTATAGACGGTAATCATCGGAAGTGTGAGCATTACATTCCATGTGGTTGGCTGCTCTTTTACGACCAATACTATTCATGATAAGTAACAAATTAACACCTTGAGATATTGATCTCTGTCTCCACAGTCATCCAAGAATATCACCTGAAGAGGGTTAATAATTAAGGACCATGGTGAACAAGTGGAATTGGCTTAAAAGGAGCAGAAATATAATTGAGAGGAGGGAAGATATATTTGAGATTTAAAATGCAACATCCGCTCATCTTTTGGGCCTAAAGACATAAAAGTTTGAAATAACATTTTTTGGGGAGGGGAGAGGGGATTCCATAGTGATGTGCAGTAGCAGTTTTATTTGATTCAAAACAAATATAATTTCGTGATTTGTTACAAAAGTATGAATTCAGTGAAATCCCAAACCACGCACAATTAATGAATCACACCATTACAATTGTTGCATCATGAAAAGTCTACAATCACACTTAGTGGGGCAACTTAGCTAAAAAAAAAAGCATAACAATTGTGCATTTTGTGAGAAAAGCACCAAATTTGGCACACTAGTAGCCTATCATATTGTTACGAATTCGCGCCCGCCGGCGTGCGAACGACCGCGTGTTGCCAAAAGCGGCCGCCTCGCCCACCGGAACAGACAATTCAGTCGTGACCCTCCGGGAACTACTGCCCGGAGCCAGTCACGGGTGGGGGTTTAACCTCACCGCAACTCAGTCCGCATTCTACCCGTGCGAAATAGGGTCCGATCGCCGAATGGTCGATTTACCTAAGTACTCGCGCGAGTAGCGTACCGAGGAGTTGTACCACGCCACAGGTTGACTCCGGACACGAACTGCTTAAGCGGCTCGTTCCGTGCTGCAGAGATAACCGAGCGGAGTTATCGTCGACCTCGACGGTTCAGATTATTTACAGGGCGTTTTAAACCCACTATCAATCCCTTACGTGATGCAAGATGGATATTCAATAAAAGGAAGGAGACGAAGCAAAGCGGGAAACAGTTCAACAAGCAATGCACATTTATTACGGAAACACGGAAGGCACGTATATTACAGTCAAGACAAAATGCAACAAATAACAGTCAAGACAAAAGCAATACGACCGAATAAAAGGGCAATTATTTACAACACTTATACAGTTCTACTTGGCGGGACTCGGCGCCACATCACTCATTCCAAAAAGCAAAGGATTGAAAGCCACCCTCACAGGCAAGGAGGCAGACAGGTCCGTGGACCAAATGTGCGTGGAACCTGGAGGAGCGGCCAGGTCCACGAGACCGAGAAGGTCTTACCCGCGGCCTCATGACCCGATGGCAGGCAAGCAGCAATGTCCGCGCCGCTGCGCCCTGACTCCGTGCCCCTGGCGTGGTCGGCGAGCCCTCTCCGGCGTGCTCCGCACAAGCAGTTTGGTTGGCACCACGTTTAGGGTGGGGGAGGAACGGGGCCCCTCGGCACTATCTCAGCGCGGATAGGGGAGGGGGGAATTGCTGATGCTCAGGGAGAGGGGAATGGCTGGCTGGCTTGGATCCCGTGACGAGACGGCACTAACGACGAGACGAGCGACCCCCACAACGCAACCTCGATGCCGACCGCCGTCTTCACTCGACCCGAACTGAACTGCACTCGACCCAAACTCCCGTCTTCACTCGCCCCGACCAGCCACGCGAGTCGCTTTGCGCTCACGTCTTTATAGACAGGAGGAGGGGCCTATATGTAAATTTCAGGATCAAAACGCGATTGGAGGCGGGGCCACGCCACCCTCTGTTCAGCCATTGGTGCGGCAAAAAGGGGGCGTGAACCTCTTTTGATCCGAATTCCTCTCGTAAAGAATCCACATTCATCGCGCTTGGAGGCGGGGCCATACCGCCCGACGCTCGCCCATTGGACGAAGAAAAAAGGGGTGTGAAGCCTTTTTGATCCGAATTTCTCCCTGAGAGGAACGCATTCGTATCCGCGGCTCGACGCGTTCGGCATCAATTACCGAATGGGCCCTGGACAGCACGACGTTTGGTGTTGACTGGTGGTGTGGTCGATGGTTGTAGAAGGAGATAGGCAAAGGTGATGGGGGGTTTGCTGTGGTGATTTGGTGGTTGGCGGGCGTCGTTTGGGAATGGCGGTGAAGCGATGTTTGCGGGATGGAGTTGTGAAGGTAAAGGTAGTGGCTGTTTGCGTTGTTGGCAGCTTAATGGTCCAAAATAACAATAGAGAAAGAAAAATGGCTAACTCAAAGCGTCGCAGCCCGGATGAATCACACATATTCCCTCTATACAACAGGTTTGGGCTAACTACACATGAACTTATCGATATATCTCACCTGAGGACTCTATATGGTGTAATGCGAATTTCCACAACCGTAACACTACCCCCTCCCCTTTTTACAGACTCGTCCCGAGTCGTCAAATTCTCGTGTGCCATCATGTGTAGTTCTCCCCTAGTACGTTTTACCTTCGGATCCCTGAGTGCGACATTCATGGTATTCGTGTCCCCAAAATAAATAACCTGAGGGCTGAGTAACTAACTAACAAACCCACTCATCCGGACGACTTAAATAAATTGCCGGCGCGAGACAGACATGCCGGGGGCGCACTCATATTTACAGTACATCTTCACCTTACAAAATTTACACTAACCATGGCCCAGGATCAATGGACTCTGCAAAGAGAAAAGCAGTTAGCAGGGAGCCAGGCTGCACGCATGCAGTCTCTGGCTTAGGCAATGCAGGTGACAGGGAATGTGGCCGGCTGCACACATGCAGTCCAAGGCCTCCGCTTTTGAAATGAACGCAGTGAACCACAACGGTGCATGGGCTGCACAAACGCAGTCTCCGTGCCAGCTCAAGTGGCACACGCAATGAACACAATGGATGGATGGATGGATGGTTGAATGGATGAATGGATGGATGCAAACACGGTGCACGGGCTGCCACTGCAGGCCCGTGTTGCAGCTGCCAACAGGGCAGTCCTCGCAAACCGCGCGACGTTCCTGGCGCACATGGCAATGAACAAGGGGGGGGATGCAAAACAGAACGGGGTCAAAAGATGAGGAGGGCAGTAGGCATGGCATGGCAAAGGCAGCAGGTAAAGCATGGCAAAACAGGGCCGCTGTAGCAAACACAGCCGGCAGTGAAGCTGACCGGCACAGGCCTTGCAGTGACAGCCAGCAGACGAAGTGGGCCGGCACAGGCCTTGAAGTAAACAGCCAGCCGATGAAGTGGGACGGCACAGGCCTTAAAGTAACACAGCCAGCCGATGAAGTTGGCCAGCCTTTGCCTTTCAGTGGAGGTTGGTGGAGGGGGTGCGGTGGTGCTGGCCACTCAGAAGGAGGGCTCGGACCTACTTACTGCCTCCCTCCCAACCTTTTTTTTTTTTTTTTTTTTTTTACTTCCCCTCTATAAATCGTCCCCTAACCCCCTTTACTGTCTCTGTTCGGCTAACCTATCCTGTCACCTAGCCTACTCCCAACCCCTACGTTCCCTTCCTGGAGGGGAATGAGGGAGAGCTGGCGTCCTGTGTCGAGGCCCAACTCAAGCCTCAAGATGACCTCCTCGGAGTTCAGCGATCTTAACGTAAAGTGGGTCCAGCGGCCCACTACGAGAGCGAAGGGATGGATGGTGCGGAGGGGTACACTTCCTATCTACCCCATCCATTTAACTTTTAAACTACCCCGGGGCTTTCAACAAGCGCCTCTCGCTTAAACTATTGGTTCTATCAACCCAGATTCCCGTCGTCTGTGTTGGTGTCCTCACAATTTCGGGCCATGCCCCCAATTTTCCGCCCGTGCCCTCACACGGTTTCGTGGCTGGGACGCGTGGCTCCCTTAGCAGGAACTACCCTCTACCGATTCTCCGGCTATGGCACCCCTGGGCACTACACTGCCTCCGAGCCTACCAGCTCCCTAAAACACTGGGGAGTGCTCTCCCTGGCGACTCCCCCTGAAACGCTCACGTGGCAGGCTGGCGCCCAGGGCCCATTCCCTGGGTGCCCTGCCCAATGCACTGCCCACGCGGCTAATGGCGCCCCGGGCCCCTGCATCATGCGGGCGCAACCGTGCCCACAACGCTATCCTGGCCCCCCCATGGGCCCTTGGCCTACCACGGCCGACTAGCCCGGTGCCCGGGGTACCCACTCAGTGATACTCACCTTTCGCAGCCACGCTCCCATCTCGTCAACAGGGCTCCTGCACCCCTCCAAACGGGTTTCGAGCCTACTTTCCCACCAACAACAAAACGACCTCCATTTTGTCAATTTAACTAACCCACTAACTCACTTTACACTGACCCCGTGGTCCCTTGGGCGGGAATCACTCCTTCCTGCAATCACTCATCGCACCATGCATACCACATTCACTCCATTCACTCAGACCCGCTGGCCTCACTCACTCAACATGTTTCAATCCATCAATTCTCAACTCAGACATCGCCGATCACTGCCATCCTGCTGACTACATCCCCTAACTACCTCGTGCTCCCACGTCGTCCCTTAAACTACAGCACGTTCCTTTTAACCTACGTAGCTAAGCTACGTCCCCTCTACACACTCACAGTCTGTCTTTTCCTCAAATCTTATTTCCCATCTCCCTTCCTAAATCTGCACTGGATCCCTCTACCTAATCCATTCCACGGCCTCCATGAGGACTTACCCCTGCCCCATGAAGTCGGTCTATCAAAGCTAACCCTTCCCCCTAACTAGTTGTATCCTGTGCCCAGGCAAGGAGGTCTTCCACCCCTTGCCTGGGAATCCTGTTCACCCGAAAGCGAGGCTTGCTTTCTTTTTTATTCCTTTTGCGCAGCACCAGTGCGGCAACTCGCAACCTGCGCACCAGCGCGGCAATTTACAGCCGCGCACCTTTGGCGTGATGTCATGGCAGCTGTTCGCGTCCCTCATCCCTCTTGGATGGTACCATCCGGCAGAGATTCACCCTCCTGCCGGATTCCAACCATACACGCAGCCATGACGTCACCCGGCGCATCAAAAAAAAAAAACAAGCTTCGCGTTTCGAGGGGTTCCCCACGCTAACGCATGTGCTCTGCCCATTGGAACTTCACACACCCGCCCGCGTGGAGAACCCATCCGTTCCAAATCCGTAATCCTGCCTAACCTTTGTCCGTCCGCGGGATCGGCAACATTCACCGCTGGTGTTTCCGGACCGGGTTTCACTCCCCCAAGCGCGCTCGTGGCGGCATCGTGCGTACCACAGCACGAACCTCGCGCTTGCCGCCGTGTAAACCCGGCGCGGTGCTCAAAATAGCTACGGCCGCTACCCGACCTCTGTCCCTCTGTCGCCGTCTCCATTCAATCCACGCACACCTGCGTGTTACAACGCTCAGACTCCACTCCATCACACTCACCCCGGGAGATGCGGTTGCGTGCTCCCGCATGCCCACCGTCATCTCCCTTACACACAGCGACCCTACACACGCTGTCCCTCTCACACTCGGCCGCTCACTCACACACGCGGTCACACTCACACCCAGTGCCTCATCCACACACGGCGTGCTGGGAAGCACGCACTCTGGCACACTTGTGACCACACCACTCACACACGGGGGCGCGCTCACACCTTTCACCACACACACCGGGACAATCACACTGGGGAATCGGGTCACCTCCAGGGCTCCTGGGGCCTCCATACCCACCAAGCTGCCCGTGCACCTGTCCGCAGCACTCGCCCCCTCGAACTCGCCTGGCATGACCGAACCCACCTCGTCGTGACTCGCTTCAAGGGAGAACAGCGTCTCCCTCCGTTCCCGACGGAGGCCATCCAGCTGCTCGCACCGGGTCTCCACACATTCTGCCAGCTCCCCCCCCCCATTATCCTCCACTAACTCAGTGTGTGTGGTGTGTGCGCTCGTTTTTAACCCCGTCTAATTCACCCTCTATCTCCCGTGTCTCTATTTGCATTTCTGTCACCTCCCACCCATTAACTCCCTTATCACCATTATTATTTCTGCCACCTCGTGTCTCGTCTTACCCGTCTCCCGTATTATTTTCTCCTCACCCGCTTCCATTGCGGGCCTGACAGCCGTTGCACTCCCCTCCAGCTCGTTCGCTCCAGCACGTGGCGCCGCCATCATGCCCGCCTGCAGGCATCGCCCCACACGCTGCATTTCACCCCGCAGTATTTGCCTCCATGTTGTTTTTTATTTCTTTCTTCAATTCTTCCTTTATTTCCTTTTTCATTTGTTGCATATTCGCATTCATTTTGTTATTCATCCTGCACGAATTTGTTTTTATTTCCTTCATTTGTTGCGTATTTCCATCCATCTTTTCGTTCATGCCATCTATTTTTTCATTTCACTGTCGCGCATTTGTTTGCATCATCAGCATCAGCTGTGCGATGTCCGATGGCCCAAGCAGGAGCGATCCGCCATTATCGGTTGTGGTTTCGCTGGGGGCCGGGGAAGGGCCTTAACGAGGGAGGGGTGGGGGTGTCATCCATCGCGACCACTGCCGCGCCCATTTTGGGCTCCGGGTTCGTTTGTGGGGGAGGTTGCTCCTGCACAACCAGCATTTCCTGCTCGGTGATTTCATCCTGAGCCATGGATTCTAAAAATTCTACATCCATATCTACCCCCGGCACCCTCTCGCCTTGAGATTCCATCTTGTTTCTCGTAAGAGATTAATTTGGCCTGCTCGTAATTTGGGGGGGGGGAACGGGGGGTCGCCTCGCACACCCCTGGTCCGATCCCCGTGAATTTAGCCTGGAGACGGGAGAGTTTGCATCCCACTCCTGACACCAGTGTTACGAATTTGCGCCCGCCGGTGTGCGAACGACCGCGTGTTGCCAAAAGCGGCCGCCTCGCCCACCGGAACGGACAATTCAGTCGTGACCCTCTGGGACCTACTGCCCGGAGCCAGTCACGGGTGGGGGTTTAACCTCACCACAACTCAGTCCGCATTCTACCCATGCGAAATAGGGTCCGATCGCCGAATGGTCGATTTACCTAAGTACTCGCGCGAGTAGCGTACCGAGGAGTTGTACCACGCCACAGGTTGACTCCGGACACGAACCGCTTAAGCGGCTCGTTCCGTGCTGTAGAGATAACCGAGCGGAATTATCATCGACCTCGACGGTTCAGCTTATTTACAGGGCGTTTTAAACCCACTATCAATCCCTTACGTGATGCAAGATGGAGATTCAATAAAAGGAAGGAGACGAAGCAAAGCGGGAAACAGTTCAACAAGCAATGCACATTTATTACGGAAACACGGAAGGCATGTATATTACAGTCAAGACAAAATGCAACAAATAACAGTCAAGACAAAAGCAATACGACCGAATAAAAGGGCAATTATTTACAACACTTATACAGTTCTACTTGTCGGGACTCGGCGCCACATCACTCATTCCAAAAAGCAAAGGATTGAAAGCCACCCTCACAGGCAAGGAGGCAGACAGGTCCGTGGATCAAATGTGCATGGAACCTGGAGGAGCAGCCAGGTCCACGAGACCGAGAAGGTCTTATCCACGTCCTCGTGATGCGATGGCGGGCAAGCCGCAATGTCCACGCTGCTGCGCCCCGACTCCGTGCCACTGGCCTGGTCGGCGAGCCCTCTCCGGCATGCTCCGCGCAAGCAGTTTGGTTGGCACCACGTTTAGGGTGGGGGAGGAACGGGGCCCCCCGGCACTATCTCAGCGCGGATAGGGAGGGGGGGGAAATTGCTGATGCTCAGGGAGAGGGGAATGGCTGGCTGGCTTGGAACCCACGACGAGACGGCACCAACGACGAGACGAGCGACCCCCACACTGCAACCTCGATGCCGACCGCAGTCTTCACTCGACCCGAACTGAACTGCACTCGACCCGAACTCCCGTCTTCACTCGCCCCGACCAGCCGTGCGAGTCGCCTTGCGCTCACGTCTTTATAGACCGGAGGAGGAGCCTATATGCAAATTTCAGGATCAAAACGTGATTGGAGGTGGGGCCACCCTCTGTTCAGCCATTGGTGCGGCAAAAAGGGGGCGTGAACCTCTTTTGATCCGAATTCCTCTCGTGAAGAATCCACTTTCATCGCGCTTGGAGGCGGGGCCATACCGCCTGACGCTCGCCCATTGGACGGAGAAAAGGGGGCGCGAAGCCTTTTTGATCCGAATTTCTCCCTGAGAGGAACGCATTCGTACCCGCGGTTCGACGCGTTCGGCATCAATTACCGAACGGGCCCTGGACAGCACGACGTTTGGCGTTGATTGGTGTGGTCGATGGTTGTAGAAGGAGATAGGCGAAGGTGGTGGGAGATTTGCTGTCGTGGTTTGGTGGTTGGCGGGCGTCGTTTGGGAATGGCGGTGAAGCGATGTTTGCGGGATGGAGTTGTGAAGGTAAAGGTAGTGGCTGTTTGCGTTGTTGGCGGTTTAATGGTCCAAAATAACAATAGAGAAAGAAAAATGGCAAACTCAAAGCGTCGCAGCCCGGATGAATCACACATATTCCCTCTATACAAAGGGTTTGGGCTAACTACACATGAACTTACCGATATATCTCACCTGAGGAATCTTTATGGTGTAATGCGAATTTCCACAACCGTAACAATATTATGAACAGATTTGGATATTGGGCCATCTCAAAATTTTTGATGGCAGTGGAAAATGGCTGCCACAGCCATCAGCGGCTGAATTTGAGATGGCCCAATATCCAAATATGTTCCTAATATGTTCGGCTACTAGTGTGCCAAATTTGGTGCTTTCCTCATAAAATGCACAATTGTTATGCTAAGTTGCCCCACTAACTGTAGGAATATACAGTACAAGGTAAAAGAAATGCAAATGTGCCTGCCTTGCTTCTTCCCTCCACTCCCCACCCTCTCGTACCCCACCCACCACCGTTCCCCCTTCCCCTCCTCTCCCCTGCTCTCCTCTCTCCCTGCATCTCCCCTCCTCCTCCCCTCTTATTTTTTGTTTACTGACATCTTACTGATGGCCACTGATTGTTAATGAAAGTGTTCGATGGCTTTATGCTCGATGCTGGCAGTTTTTGCCATCCTTGATGGTCACTGTCCATCTGCAGTGTTCACGCTCGAGAAAGCGTTAGTACGTGATACCGAGTTAACATTCATCAATATATTTACAGTACAGAAGTACGTTATGCATCATTGCTTGTGTGGGAAAGTGCTATATGTGCTGTTTTTACCCGTGAGTCATTCTGGAACACTTATTGTTTCTACGTCTGCCCTTGGTGTGAAGAATCCAGGTTTTACCATCTGTGCTGCATTTTCCTGCAGAGTCTGTGGACTCAGCTTGCTCTGCTTCGATTTATCTCAAGTGGTGGGAAGATATAGCTGACAAGAAGCAGTGACTTCACCGTCTGATCAATAAACCATTTGGCAATGCATCAAGGCTTGAATAATAATTTATTCAGAGAAACGTGCAAAATTATTCCTGCTCTAGGTTTCTTCTCCTGCTATTTTCTCCATTGCAAGGATGTGAGCAAATTAAAAAAAAAAAAAAATTCAGGGGAATTTCCATGCAAACCCTACATGCGAGAGGGTTCTGGGGGCATTCCGCAGCATAAAATTTTTAAAGAAATACAAGTATGAAGAAGACAATGGTTCACGAGCGGTATTTGACGATGCAGATTGTTTCAGAAGTCAAGGATGAGACAATGTGATAATTTTTGACCAAGTTATAATTAATTATAGTAGCCTTCAATCAACAGCTGCAAAATGTCAAAAATCCGGTTTCGTTCAACAACTTTCAAAATTTGACCTTTGTATAACCTTTAAAGGTCACAAAACAATGTTGTGGACACTAAAATAAGGAAACAGGATAAGTGCTATAGCTTATTGGAGTTAGTTCATCGAAGAAGGTCGAAAACCCGGTTCAATTCCCACAACTTTGAAAATTTGACCTTTGTGGCCTTTAGAGGTCAAAGGTTAAGGATTATGACCTTTGGTGCAAAACTTCCTCTGGAACATTCCAGAAACAATATAACGTCATATAGGCTATATGGCATTTCACACTCCTCGGATTATCCAGACTTTGATGAAATCAGCGTAAAAACAAACTTGAAGGGGGCGCCACGGGCAAGGTGTTCAAGATAGAGCAAAATGGTTTCAAGACTTTAGGTGGGGAATGACCTCAAGATTATGCATAAAAATATTGTCATCCCAGCTCTCAAAGTTTGGGCGGTCGTATGATTTTTATGTCAAAATTCACAATTTTCTAAGTTTTGACCTTGTGACCTTGACCTTGGGACGAAAATGAAAAATCGGACAACAACAAGTTTTAGATAATTCATTTTGCTATTCGAATACCGAAGAACCCATTCCATGCAGTCAATTCCCTCGGAGAAGATAGATTTTTAATCCGACTACCCCCTAAAAATGGCTATTTTTTGGGCATGGCTCCACTAACAATGGGCGTAGCACGCCCTCATCCAGGAAAGCACAACTAGACATTGATATCGAACACATAACCAAGTTTCATCAAGATCGGATCAAAGTCTATGGAGTTATGCTCTGGACAGACAGACACACAGACATAACGAATATAGTGGTCATTCTGGCTGGTGCTCGTGAACCAATAATTGCATTCCCTTAAATCTGGTTCATTCTAGCCAAGCTTTGACTCCAATAATACTGTCCAAATTTTCACTACGGTATATTTAATGAAGATTACGGTAAGTGAAAATCTGGACAAACAGGACATCAAAGTAAGCCAAGGAATGTTTGTTTCTTATATTATTGTTGTAAAAATAATTATTCTGAACCAACTGCAAAACTACTCAACTCTTACTGCAATATCATTACCTCCATCACAGAGGGTGAAGGAGGTTATATTTTCACCCCCTCTTTGTCTCTTTGTTTGTTTGCTTGTTTCTCTGTATGTCTGTCTGTGTGATGGAAAACTCAAAAAGTTGTGGATGGATCCGGATGACATTTGGTGAACAGGTCGGCTGGTGTGACAAGGAAGAAATGATTCGATTTTAGTGAAGATCCGGATCCGGATCTGGATCGATAATTATTTAATAACAAGGGATTCTTCACCATTGAGAGATAGGGCCAAAAACGATACGTAGCATGATATTTCAAAAATGTATTGGGCCCAGCATGTTCTCGTGGATCAGGCATTATGTGGTGGAGGTATTTCTTCTACCCTTATAGTTTATTATTAACTTATAATTGCTGAGATTAATTGCAAGACAAAGAGTTTAAGTTCCACTATTGAGATTTAATTTGATAACATGATCCATTTCTCCAGTGCATGAAGCAAAAACATACCTGCTGTTTTTAACTGAAAACACCTCACAGCACTGGAAAACGTGGGGACAGGAATACTGTACTGTAAATGGTGGAGACTTGTAATACCCACATGGAGGTGGCGCTACATGATACACATTTACATGGATAATTTGCATCCACCCCCCCTCCTCCTCCTCATACACCCCCCCCCCCCAAGACCATCAACAAAGATAAAAACACCCCTATACATTAAGTGGGGTTATGCTGATCCCATGTAGCAAGTCTGGATGTAATTGGCCCAGAACTGTTGGAGGAGTAGCGCGACAAACAAACAAACACCCAAACACTGGTCCGTGAATTATAGTAAGGATTACTCAGGAACCTTAAATTCATAGAAATGACAAGTGAGAGTGTAAAGCAAAGCAAACCTTCTGTTAACAGTTTCCACAGCAAGTCTGCACATTCAAATTGAGCACAGAATGAAAGTAACTAATCTTAAACAACACTTATGAATTGCAAGTAATTTGAATCAACTAGGAGTCCCTTTAACTGGAACAGTCTCCTTGGTTCTACACTGACATATACATTTCCTGTAGTTTTATGAATGTTGACGCAAGCCTGCTCTCATGTGCAAGTTCAGCCTTTTCTGTCTCTCACATGATTTCATGGAATTTCCTCTTTGACAGAGGAATCTTGATTGAAACCACAACACCACTTGATCTATGTTTTTCTCTCTCTTTCAACATTTTTACTGCTTTCAGGTCTTGGCCTGCACGATATGCCAGACACAAGTTTTTGCACAATATAGGGTTCACCTTGGCTCAGAATAGTAAAACAACTCAACAGATTTCATGTCCTTATCAACACTAGCTCATGATTAGCTCTGCATATCAAAGCACGTTATTTTATCCTCATGTTTGGGCATCTATCATCCAAGATGTTCTCCATGATGTTGAAAGTACTCTCCACCATGGGCCCATGGAAACAGGAGTGTATTGCTTTGACAACACATGTGAGAAATGCATATCTCCCATTTTCCCCACCCGAGCCTACCACAGGTCCAACTTTTCATCTAGATGGGCAAGTGGCCATTGATGCTGTAACCTCTGACCTCCATATCATAGTCATCCATGTCCTCACCCTTGATAAAGTTGGTGGTCAATAATGGCAGCTTTTCAGCTCGTACTGTGTAGTCTCATGCTGCCTCTCAACAGGATCAAGGGCTGACATGGCTTTGAGTAGATTGTTGTTGATCGGCGTTTTTTTACAACAAGGAGATGCATCGGATGGAAGCTTCTTTAGTTTTCTCCATGAACGTTGGAACTGTCTTGTCCTTGCCGTAGCTTGACAAGATGCACGTTGTCTGACTTTTAGTGAAGATACTTCCAAGGAAGATGATTGCTAGTGTCTAATACTTGTACGTTAACCTCATCAAAACCTCAGGCTTGATGACGTTACAAAGAAACTTTGTGGCCAGCTGTTTCTGCTCATCATATAGCTTGTCGACCTTGCTTTCCTTTGACTGAAACATGATGACAAATTTCTTCAGGTGATGAAGTACTGCTCTATAGAGCTAAATGATCAGACAAGTTTTGGTTCTGTAGTCGAAGAATTTATCTTCAGTATCCGTGCTTTTTCTCTCTACTCCTTCACTGCTCATCATCTTTTGAAGAATTCCTTCACATTGGCATGAAACTCGAATTCACAGACTTTGAAGCCAGTAACTGGTTCATGGTAATATAGAATCCATGGGAATATTGGGGTTATGTTCCAGCACCTCTATTATCTCCCCCCTACCCCCACTATTATCTCCCCTCTATCCCCACTATCCATCCATTGGGACCATACTCATTGCAGAGCGTTGGTGCTACCTAAGCAGTCTCCTTGGCTATTGGGCACAATTCTGGATGGGTCGCCACTCTGACACAGGATACCAGCAAGCTGTCACACATTTTTCCGACCTTGGAAAGATGACAGGCAGAGTCAACCCTACCTGGTATTAATTCAACAAAGAGTGGGATTTGAACTCAGCATCCTAGGATCTCAAGGCCACCACCCTAACCATTAAGCGAACACCAGGCATACCCCCATTATCAATCCCCATATGAAGCTAAAATCAGCACTAACTTGAGTTTCCAGGAAAAAAAATACATATCTATGAACTCTATAGTTTACCCTTTAACTCTACTCAGCTATGAGCATTTTGTTTTTTGCAAAGTTAAGTGATTTGAAGAGATTCAAGTCCAAGGGTTAACTCAATAATATTATTGACAAGTTAACCAACGTATTAGCCTACAAGATTCCATAAAATTCCGCAGCCGTGGATTGCATGCAGGAGCTTCTCGTTATTAGCAGTGGAGTGCTCTCACTTTACTGAGCATAGGAAAGAAAAGACAGGGTTAACAATTTCAACGGCTGGAAAAGTTAGCCTTTAAATCTGTAATCTGTCCCTATCAAGGAATTAGCTTCCTGGTGGAAATGCCACAGCAATCACACCTTTTTGTCATGAGCGTGAATCAACCGCAATTACACGAGATTTCCTCAACATGCCATTCCCCCACCATACCTGGTTCCCTTCCTACCTGGCATCGGCTTCGCTATAGTACTCTCTTGCAACAATGTCTTCAAAGAGTTCACCACCAGTTACCCTGCCAAGAAAAGGCATCAAATAATATGACACTAAATATTTAGTAAAATCATTCACATGTGTATTCGGCTCTGCAGATACTTCGGAATTTCAACACCGCAGAAACTCTTTATCAATGTCACAAAGACATAATATTTTCAGTGGGTTTTTTTCATGTTTGTATCACAATAAATGCCAACTGGTGTTTCTATGTGTTATTGTTGTTTTGTTAACAACAGTCTTCAAGACAAATGTTTCTAAAATAATAGCAAATAAATAAATACACAAATAAGGTACAAAAAAAAATTGCTCTTATTTCAGTGGTATTTGTCCAAAATACCATTCCTCTTAACAAGAGAGTATATTGTACTAATTAGTGCAAGAAATTACTTTTATGTGAATCGGAAAAATCTGTTTGATAGTCTCTCACGACAAGATAGCAACAATTTGCTCTTCAATGCCCTCCATAATTATGGGCATCTAAAGGGAATGTTTGTACCGAGATTACATCAGTCACAGTGGGGATGAAAGATTGGTGGCACTGTTTGGTGACGTAGATGACAATGTCTTTTGAATGCTGGGTTAATTGATTTATGGGGGTTGTATTCTCAGCATGACTATACATTGACACTTTTTTTTAAGGGAGACTTTTAGACAATACTATTTCAGTACCCAGGCCATATGCCATAAGGGCATTAAGTATCGATCATAGTGTGTGTGTGGACTCGCATCATATGTAGGACAGACCAAGAGACACCGACAGATTAGTCCCTCATTAAAGGTCATTAATGAGCCAGCTGGGTTTTTTTGTTTTTTTTCTTAGACAATCCAATTTAGTGACATGGTAATTCTATTGAAATTAAAGTTTGGGTTTTGGCTTCAAGTTTGAATCCAAATCCTTAACACTGCTCCTTTCAGCGCGAGTTAAACTCACAACCTCTGGCATGTCAGTCCAGCGGGCTCAAAATACCCACAAAATTAAAGGCAGTTTTCAAACATTCCTGCAGTATCACCAAAAGTATTGGAACAATCATAAAGTATGTAGAAATGGGACAGTAAGAGAGGTTATGAATTCTCAACAATTCATTATTTAGCAGGAAGTTGCTAGACTTCCGATGGAGAGATGGCAAAGACACTCATTAGGTTTAACACAACACAAATCATCAAAAACAGTCCACTAAGATACAAACTTATCAAGCTATGAAGTACATTCCAGTCATCCATGGAGGATTTCACATCCAATAACACTCATTAAACTTCTTGACAGCATTGCTGAATGACAAAATTTACAAACTCCAAATAGCCCAATTTTAATTCTTCTTCTTATTTTTTTTTAAACATACTGTACATAGTCATGGCTCATAGAAGAGCGAGCACACTGAATGTATCAAGATGGATCAGCCAAGAACAGAATGCAAAACACACATGCATGGAGAAGGAAACTCCAATCCAATCCATTGGGACCATACTCTGTACAGAGCGCCGGCGCTGCCGAAGCAGTCTCCTGGGCGAATGGGCACAATCCTGGACAGGTCACCACTCCAACACAGCATACTTGAATGGCTCAATCATCCCAGAAAGCTGATACTCATTTTGCCAACTTCAGAAGGATGACAGGCTGAGTCAACCCATCCATCCATCCATTGGGACCATACTCTGTGCAGAGCATTGGTGCTGCCGAAGCAGTTTCCTTGGCTGTTGGGCACAATCCTGGATGGGTCGCCACTCCGACACAGGATACCAGCATGCCGGCACTCATTTTTGCCGACCTCAGAAGGATGACAGGCAGAGTCAACCCCACCTGGTATTAATTCACCAGCCAAGCAGGATTTGAACTCAGGACCCGAGGATCCCAAGCCCACCACCCCAACCCTGAAGCCAACATCAGGCAGAAGGAAACTCCAAGGATGAAAAACTGGAAAATTAAGAAACCTGCAGAAACCTGAGGGCAAGGAAAGAGCAGAGAGTGAAAGACCAGAAAGGTCTTAGAAAACAGAGACCACCGATCTAAAAACAGAGAGACCACTGATCTGTCTGCGATGGCAGAGTGATAAGCCATTAGACTCGGCTTCAGCGTGGGAGATTCCAATGCTCTTGAAGGCCTTGATTTCCACAGCATCAAACTGAGCAAGATGTGAGGCAGGGGAGCCAGCCCATAGGGGAGGGCAACACTCCATAAAGCTGTGGATGAAGGCCATGTAGGTGGATAGGAGTTCAGGTGAGTCAAGGAAGGACTTTGTATGACACAGGATGCCCAATCAGCAGCTGGCATTGGAGGCCAACTTTGAAATGTGGTCTGCCAAAGAAAGATCATGGCTGATGGTGAGACACAGGAGTTTGGATGACTGAACCTCCTTAAGAGGATTATTAAGAGATTGGGGGAGGGGGTAGGGGGAGGGGGTTGTCAGACAGTCGTTTTGGAGAGAGATAGTGAGAGTGTAGCAAATAGAAAAAAATGATTTTCTAGAGAGTCAGAGGTGAGCATCTTCAGGGTCTTAAAGGGGTCTTCAGGATCTTAAAGAGTGTTAGAGTTATAAAGGGTCTAAAACATGTTTTGGTTATAGAATGCGTTAGGAGCCTTAAGGGGTCTTATGGGTATAAAGGGTCTTCAGGTCCTTAGGTGTCTTAAAGGGTTTTGGGGTTCTAAAGGTACTAAATGGTTTTAAAGTGTGTTCGGCTTCTAAAGGGTATATATATATATATATATATATATATATATATATATATATATATATATATATATATATATATATATATATATATATATATATATATATATATATATATACAGGGTGGCTGAAAATCACTTTACCGCACCCCAGTAAAGCTTTCATTCTTCAACTCTTTTAACATACGGTACAGGTTTTATTGTGCAGTACTTAGAAAAATAAGACCACGCATCCTGAAGCTCACCTGGATCAGGAGCAGTCGTCACTCAAAGCACCTGCAGACCCCCATAGACCCTGATATTCTAATGATGGGCAAACTTTGGTACAAAATGGGTGATGAAGGTTGTTGTCAAGTTTCATTGGAATTGTGTGTGTAGTTCCGGAGAAGAGAGCAAATACCTATTTATGGGGGTTCAAACACCCTGTAAACCCCCCGAGACCGTGATTATTTGTTTTTTTATGCCGTGAACAAGCTTTGCTACATCATAGGTGATGACGGTTGTGGTCAAGTTTCATCGAAATCATGTGTGTCGTTTCGGAGGAGACAGCAAATACCTATTTTGGGGGGGCCAAAACCCCTCCCGTAGACCCCCTTAATGAGCACAGATTTTGATGTGGTCGATAAACTTTAGTACATTACAGGTGATGAAGGTTGTGGCCAAGTTTCATCAAAATTGTATGTTTAGTTCAAGCAATAATGATAAGTGTTTATGGACTGCCTGACTCACTGACTCGCTCAACTGCGGAAACTGCTGGATCGCATAAGCTCACCTGACTGAAGTCCAGGTGAGCTAAAAATTATTAGCTTATTAATTATAATTAATCAGTCATTGTTTATGTGTGTATCATTCTCCACAGCTCGGGAGGGAGCGAGGTGCGAGAAATTTAGCTGCGGTAAAGCGACTTCAGACCACCTTACATAAATACGTTTATATTAGACATGAGTTTCAGGTTGTTCGGATCCATTTTTCAGATGAAATAAAGCCATACCCAACCAACAGATTTCACGAAAGACAATTCTAATGATTTTGAAACAAGTATAAAAAGCAGCCACAGCTTCAGACAATGTTTTTCACAATTCATGAACTTCCTCGGGCCTGTTCTGGCTGTGTCGTGCAGCTGCCATTTCATATCCCATAAATAATCCATTTCCAGCAAAGTTCCAGTGCAGGCAGTGAAATGATTGATATGCCTTGAGCATGCCATCATCATTGGTATTCTACTTCTTCCAGCATCCCATCTGGTGGGAAAGAATGTACATTATTATGTTTCTCTTCATTCTCTGCTGACAGCCTATGTGCTTGATTACTTCTATGAACCCATTGATCTCTTTCTGTTGTTGATGTAAGGCAGTCATCAGTTCTCGAACTTCGGATATTGATCAAGCGGGCTTGCACTAGCTAACTTATATTAAATCTCAACTGCCACTTCAAACTTACTATGTGACTTAATACTTGGGCATGGAAAACTTTCTTCTGCCCACCTGACGTCTTATTCTCTCGGTTCGATATATAAAGTGTTTTGCTTATCCCTCACCATCATCTTGTGTCAGGATAAAGTTTTTGACATTTTCTGAAAGCTGCTAGCATAACATTCTATTCCTGTCAGGGACACGATGGGTGTTCTTATTTGAGATTGTGTCAACTGGCCTCATAAAAGTACACCATAGGAATATTCTCATATTGTTTCACGACTCTGCCTACATTTGAAAAGCGATTTGTGCAGATGTTTAGGAGAGAGGGATAGAGCTTCCATCACCTTTAGCGCATCAAGAACTAGAACGGCACTCGGTAGAGCACATACCTCCGCCAGCCTGAACAGTTTACATTTTGTATCTCACTGTTAGGCCGTATCTGCATCCGGACCTTCTCCAAAATCTAATCGGCTTGTTCTTGTTATTGTTATTTATCCAACTCATCCACCAAGTTTTGTCGTAATCCATCCACAACTTTATTAAATATGATGCTATATCTCGTTTTTAGCCCCATTTCTCAATGGTGAAAAATCACCGGAAAAAAATTGAAAATTCTCTTATCCTGATCCAGATCTGAATCTTCACCCAAATCGAATCATTTCGTCCTTGTCACACACCAAACATGTCCATCAAATTTTGTCTGAATCTGCCCATAACCTTTTGAGATATGGTGATATATATATATATATATATATATATATATATATATATATATATATATATATATATATATATATATATATATATATATATATATATATATATTGGCTTTATCACTCAATGTTGAAGAATCACTTTAAAAATTCTCAGATCCAGATCTTCACCAAAATCAAATCAATTCGTCATTGTCACTCACTCAACCCGACCACCAAATTTCGTCCAAATTCATCCTTAACTTTTTCATATATCCTGCTCACAGATAGACAGACGAACAGACAGATAGACAGACAGGGGTGAAAACCAAACCACCTTCGGTGGTGGAGTGTAAATGTGAAATATATCTTCAGAATTTTTATGTATATCATTTGATCGAAACCTTATTTCTTCTCTGATATGACCCTTGATTTTGGAATCAACAAAGTCAGCTTGTTGTTCAAACATAGGGTGTGCACGGCTAGCAGAGCTGATGTCTTCAATCCAGTCACTCAAAGACGGGTCATCAGCCATCTGGAGTCTCCCCAGTATGGTTCATTGGGAATGTAGATCACCCTGTCTTGCACAGATGTAACTTGGCTCAATGTAGAGACACTATTTCTCGAAGCATGACCCGGTCTCATCACGGTGGACTGCAGCTGTTGACTCAGTCGCTTGACCTACTGGCATAGTCAGTACTGGCAAGCCACACTCCTTTCTTTGCTGCTGAACATACCATCCGCCAACTACCTCTGCCTTCTTAGCTGTTCACACTTAGTTGCAATATCCTGCTGACGACACCAATTGTAGCCGAGCTCATAGTGAGGACAACACAACCATGTAGAATTGAGTAGATCTCATCGTGAACAAGCGAGCAGCGGCATGGATGTCTGAAAGACAGAATCAAAATGCAATAAGAAAGAACCGCAGCAAATTGCTACGCTTGAATGGTTACTGATGATGAAGTCATTTTTCATCAAAACGTTGAGGGGTAATACTGAGACGGCATGTAGTGCCTGAGCAAAATGGTGACCGATCCCGGGTCCCACCACGTGGTGTGTAAGATGACAGATAACTAGTTCTTACCCACGTACGTTCAAAACTATACAATAACCAACGATGAATCTATATCATCAGTGTCAAGGAACAATTAATCAAGAGTACAGTCCATTAGGATGTGCTTACTTATTATAAGGAAATAATTTCCTGGATGCATAGCATACATATAGAAAACATAGTGGCAATTATTTCAATGTCCTTTTCCTTGTCACATCAAAGCTCCTTATCAGTTAATTGGGCACTAAAATAAGGTCACGGACTGAAAAATAACAAAGTTTGAATGCATCATGTTGAACTCTTGCTTTCCTATTCGAAATTTAGTGCTCATTTGGCACCACGATAAGCATCAATCACAACCGTAATTTGAAGGACTTCATCACAGAGAAGACTGGAAGTAATGTATTACAAGATATATTTGTAGTCAAGGAGAATTATAATTGTTTATGAGAGCTGAGTATTGCATATTATGGTCCAATCAGTTTAGAAGATCACAATCCATTTATAGTGTTCGTTATATTAAGGAACTCCAATTCAAAAACTACAGCAGTCAACAATGCATTTGGACCAAATACACACTGAACCGAGAAAGGGCGATCAGACATTGCAGACCCTCGCCAGGACTTGTTTTGTGCGGTGCGTTTTGTATGGCAAACAAATGGAAGGATGTACTAAATGAAAGGTCATTGGTTGCAAATGAAAGGTATAAATGGTCTTGTTGTAAAAGTGTGAAGGTCAAAGGTCTGAAAAGGTCTAAATTTCAAAGGTTTGAAATGGTATAATATGCCTAAAAGGTCTTAAAAGGTTGAAGGGGTCTTAAGGGGAGGAATTGTCTGAAAGGGTCTAAAGGGTCCTAAAATGTATAAAAAGGTTCTAAACGTCAAAGGGGTTTAAAGGGTATTAAAAGGCCTGCAAGGTGTGAAGGTCTAAGGGGTAGAAAGGAGTCTCAGGGTCTAAGCAGACCTAAAGGGTCGAAGAGGTCTAAGGGTTCTAAAGTTTGTAACAGGGTCGATAGAGTCTTAGGGTCTAAAAGGGTCTTATGGTTCTAAAGGCTCTAAAAGGGTTTTAGGGGTCCTACAGTGTTGTCTCATGGGTCTTAAGAGTTTTAAGGGGTCTTCGGATCTTTGTGGGTCTTCGTGTTCTTAATGAGTCTTAGGGTTGTAAAGGGTCTTGGGGTTCCAAAGTGTCTAATGTAATTAATACACAGACTCACGTTCTGTGCAGACAGACAGACAGACAGACAAACAAACAAATGGACCCAAATGCAAACCACCTCCTCTGGCGAGGGTAACAAAGAGAATACAAGTTTCAGATAGTCCAAATGAGTGAAACAAAAGCTCAGTTATATTCAGCCAAGTCGTTAAGATGTGAGTGTTTGTGAGAAGAGCACGGATGAAGTCGTGTGCAAATACTAATTACTCACAGATCGAATATGAGGTAATGACTGTTTTCTTCAGAGATGCTGTCATGCAGACGGACTGTGGTAACAAATGGAACACACTAGTTAGAAACTGCAAAGTGAATACTAAACCACAAATTTAACACAATGAAGGCAACATCACTCCCAATAGTTCAAAAGCAATTTACAATTACCAAAGTAGTTAAACGTGCACAATCATTATAACACAGCTACATTACTTTCACATGCCCCCCCCCCCAAAAAAAATCACTATATTCAGAGTTGATGTGCATCCGCGCCAAGAATTCTGGAAAGTTCCGTGTTGTTGAGAACTCGAGGGATGGGCACAAGACAACAGACACGAGTGGAGATGGGAACATGATTGGAGAGGAAAGGAAAATCTACAGGTAGGAAAAGATAGAAGCAGAGGAATGCAGGTGAACAAGAAAAGGAACACTCCTAGTAACGAAATTCATTGCAACAAACACCGTTGGCTGGCAATCCCTTTTTAATGACCAAATATATTTTGATGAAAAGTTGTTTGAAGGCTGCACAAGAACCAGGAACAGAGCAGGTAAGATTATTAATCTCATAATCATGCCAAACTGCTGTTGTTTAGCTTGTCATGAGGTTCGAATGTTGGATCCAGCATGTTGGATAGGTTTCCAGAGAAAATCTCTTCTGAGTGATCACCAAAATACAGTCTTTCGGCATCTGCTTGCAACAGCAAGTATAATTGTGTTGTCATAAAAATGAGGCATAAGTGATTTTTCATCAGAAAGTAACGATTGTATTTACAACGTGATCTTATAAAGCAGCATTAGAACAACTTTAGAACAAGTTTAAACTCAAGAACTTCAATAGAACAACTTTCAACTCAAACATTAGAACAACTTCAGTTGTAGGCATTGGTGGTTGGTTGGCTTCAGAGTTGTTCATGCCAACTGTATGTAATGTTGGATTGAATTCCTGTTTGCTATAATTATGCACTGTTATGTGGATGGGATTATCATAAATTTTATCCCATTTATGTTCACAGTGTAGGATTTTGTCAAGCATGGGAAATGGGCTCAATGGATCATAAAAGGAAGGAAGAAAAATTGGCTTCTCAGAGTCAAACAAGCAAAGAGGATAGTAATATTACACTCTGATAGCCAAGGGCTGAAAATAATCCACAAAGATTTTCAACAACATCATAAATAGGAATTGATGTACGATTGTAAAAATTGCATACATTATATTATTACTGTGGAACAAGCATGAACCTGCAGAAATTCCTCATAATTTAGGATGTTGTTCTCAACCCCCACCTTCACCAAACCCGAAGTCCTCAACCCCCCCTCCCAACCACAAGTTGAGAAGCCCCACCATCTCTAGTCTTCAGACCCCTACCCACCACAAGTCCCCCCTCCCATCGCAAGTCCTCCAACTCCCCACAAAGCCTCAACCGCCTCTCCCAACTCTCTGTCCCCTCTCTGCCCCCCCCCACACCGCTCTCCGACTCTCTGACCTCCCCTCCCCCTTTCTTCTTCAAGTCCTCAACTCTCCCCCCCCCAAAAACCACAAGTCTGCAACTCCCCCCCCCCCAAGTCCCTGACCTCCCCCCTCCCCCTAAAACCCCAAAAAGCCCTTTCCCCACTCTGCCCCATCTCTGTCCTCCCCTCCACCTTTATTCTTCAAGTATTCCTCAACTCCACCCCAAAACCCCAATTCTGAAACACCTCCTCCCAGCATCAAGTCCTCAATCCCCCGGATCAACCCCAATGCTTCAACCCCTTCTCCTAACTGTCTGTCTCCTCTCTGCCCCCCCCCTCAAGTCTCTGATGCTCTGTCCTCCCTCCCCGTTTCTTCTTCAACTCCTCAACTCCCCCCCCCCCAACCCAGGTCCTCAACCCCCCCCCTCCCAACTGCAAATCCTCAACCATGTACCCCCAAAACCCCAAATGCCCTCTCCAAACCATGTCCCATCACTGTCTTCCCCACCCCTATATTCTTAAAGTCCTTAAACCCTCCCCCTAAACCCCAAGTCTGAAATCCACCCTCCCAACCACAAGTTCTCAAACCCCTCTCCAAACCCCAAGTCCTTAACCCTTCCTCCCCTCCCAACACCCCAACCTCACAATCCCAACTGTCTGCCCTCCACCCCCAACCCCAATCCTCTGTCCTCCCCTCCCCTTTCTTCCCGTTCTTAACGTTTCATAACTTTGATGGAGGAGGAGGCCATTTGGCACATCATGCCTGCGTTGTTCCTGTTCCCATTCATTAAGAACAATGTTAAAACTAAATAACAACGGAACAACGTTAAATTCACAATCTCTTCCCTTCCCCCCTTTCTCCCGTTCTTAACATTCCTGTTCTCATTCGTTAAGAACAACGTTAAAATTTAATTTAAAAACCTTTCTAAACCACAATCTTGCGAGATTCCATTATCTCACAATTCTTCAGTAAAAATAGCGGTCAAGTAAGCCAATTGATGAAAAAATAACATACAAGGTCACTCATAATGGGGGAAAAAAATAATATATAACCAGAACTCCATGGACAAAGACTTTTAGAATGACATGAGTTTTATAGTCCCGAGTAGAGAAGTTTCAGAGAAAATCGTCAGATAGACAGACAAAGAAGCAAACAGACAGAATAAGCATATTATTATTATTATATAACATAAGTATTTTTACATTTCAAAAATTAATTGATGAAGAATTATATGTGGTAGAATATTAGAGTCCGAGAAGCACTCGAATAGAAGAAATAAGTTATAAAAAGTGGAAAAACGAGTAAAGACCCTCAAGATAAAGAAGATTATAGACATTTGAATCAAGAAATCGTTTTATTTATTTATTTATTTATTTATTCATATGCAGCCTGTGGCTGCATGGCTGTATCATTTTTGAGGGGTTAAGCTGTGCCACTGATGCAGTGCACATGTTACCAGTAAGCTGGTACTCATTTCACCAACCTCAGAAGTATGACAGGCTGAGTCAACCCACCTGGTGTTAATTCAATGGATTATGAGCTTGAACTCAAGACCCTAAGATCTTAAGCTCGCCATCTTAAGCGTTAAACCAACTCCAAGCTTTAAGGAAATAGTTATAGCAAAGAACTTTTTTTTTAAGAATGAGGAAAAAGCTTAACAACAAAAGAGCAAGAATTATGAAAAATTCAAAATACCGAGGGAGATGGTGAAGGATCGAAGAGATGTTGTGGAAGTGAGTTGTTTGAAAAACAAAAACAGATGATATTGATAAGGAATGGAATGATACTTTGAGATGCTGTTGAATGAAGAAAATGAATGGGAGAATGGGAGAATGACTGGGTGGTAATAAAGTTGAAGGTCCAGAAGAAGTGAGAGGCGAAGAAGTTCAATCGGCTATTAGAAGTTTCAAGAAAGAAAAGGAAGCAGGTCCAACTGGATTCTTAATCGAAATGGCAGAGGTGGCTGGAGAAGTAGGAATCAAATCGATGACAAAGTTGTGCAGACAGGTCGAGGAAAAAGTTATCCTCGAAGATTGGGAAAATATCACCATTGTGAACTTGTTCAAGATGAAGGGAGATCTGAGAGAGAAGATGAATTACTCCCAGGGGGGACATACGGCTTTCAACGGAATCCTGTCATCTCCTCTCCCTGTTAATGCTGGATTGACCCAAGGCAGTTTTTTCTGGGCCCAGTCCTATTCCGAATCTTCATCAACAATCTCTCTGATTTCTCTGGAAAATCCCCTTTATCTATTTGCTGATGCGTCCACCTTCTGCCCTGACATCGTTTATCCTTCAGATAGGCAGGCAGCAACCTCTTCACTCTCTTCAGACTTTGACAAAAATCACAATCTCGTCAAACACTCGGAATATATCTTTCAATCCTAACAAATCTCACACTCTCAATCTCTCTCAATATGTATCTATCTCTCTCTCTCTCTTCGAAGATCATTTGGGAAACCCTCCCATCTACTTTCTTAACAATCCTCTTGAGGAAGTCCAGTCACTCAAACTACTGGGAGATAGAGGGAGGGAGAGAGAGAGATAGAGGGAGGGAGAGAGAGAGAGCCATGATCTTTCTTGGGCAACTGACATTTCAAAGGTGACCTCCAAAACCAGTCGGTGACTATGCAGTCCTTGGAAAACTTGAACTTCTATCAACCTCCAAGGCCTTCTTCCGCAGCTCGATGGTGTACTGCTCTCCACTCTCGGCTGGCATCCCTGCCTCACATATTTCTAACCTTAACAACCGAGGAAACCAAGGCCTCCAAGATCATTTGGAATCTCCTGTGATGAAGATGAGTCCATAGGCCTATCACATTCCCATTGCAAACAGGTTGGTGGTCTCTATCTTCTTCCACCTCCCTTCTAGTCTTGGACCCTCTGCTCTCTCTGTGCTTTAGCCTCCCTCCTCCACCCCCACTCTCTCCCCCAGGTTTGAATTTCCAGTTCTTCCTTCCTGAGAGTTTGCTTCTGTATCCATCTTTTCCATCCATTCCATACTCACCCAGCCCTCATTCCTCCCCACACCCATTGTTTGTCCAAATCTCCCTCCATTTTGTCATTAAACTCTACTGTTTAGTATTTCCCCCATCTCTCTACTGTTCCTTTTTGTTCTGTTGCATCCTGATCTGTTCAGTGTACCTGCTCTTCCTGGAACCTTGACTGTACACACAGAAAGATTATTTTAAAAGCATTTGGCAAAAAAAAAAAAAAACTTCTCAGAAGGCAGTTCATGCCTGATGGAATGGCCTAAAGTAGTCAGAGGAATGTATTTTTTTTTTAATCATAAACTATGGTAAGGACCAACTTAGGATGCACTGAAATGTTTGAAGTCAAGGTAAGATGACACCAAGGATCAGTTTTAAGTCCTCTACTGTTTGCAATAGTGATGGAATTATTGGCAACAAATTAAACATTGCAATTGCCATGCAAGTTTTTGCATGCTGATGACCATATTAAATGTTTAAAGTGAAAATGAAGCAAAAGAGATGTTTCAAAAATGGAAAAGTACAATAGAGAAGAAAGGTTCACACATCAATATTCATAAAAACAAAGGTAATAGCGAGTGGTGAAAAGGAGAAAGGAAAGAAAGCATACGATGACCTTGTTCAATGTTTGGAAAAGGAGTTCGAAACAATTGAATTCAACTTAGGCAGTGTTATCGATAATGTCACAAGAGTTCCAGTGATATCACAGGATGTTTGGTAACAAAAGCTGAGATTTTCATGTGTAAATGATGTGAAGATCAATCATTTAAAGAAAAAAAATGAAAAAAACAAATAAATATTCTTCAGCTCAGATTTCATTTCACAAAGGTCAAAAGTTTATGCTACTCTAGAGAAATGATATAGGAATCAAGAGAAGCAGAATTAGATGCAAGATGAAGAATAAAGTTAGCCTGGAATGAGGATTAGACAATGATGTGGTATCATAAAGCACAGAAACATTTCATTATCTATAAAAAAGAGCTAATGTAGACTACATTGTGATGTATGGAAGCGAACCATGGGCACTGCAGATAGAAGATGGAAAAATAATGGAAAGAAAAGAGAGGATAAAGATTCCATGGAAGAATGGATCATCTCTGAAAGAAAGAATTCTGAGTTCTGCAAT
This sequence comes from Eptatretus burgeri, assembly GCF_056783735.1. Lineage (NCBI taxonomy): Eukaryota > Metazoa > Chordata > Myxini > Myxiniformes > Myxinidae > Eptatretus > Eptatretus burgeri. Next base: position 63,237,272 of record NC_140970.1, on the reverse strand, counting down.
CAGGAAGAGATTAAAAAATCAATACTGGTGAAGAAAAACTTAGGAAGAAAAGACTTGGTTGGTCTAGTCGTGTGTAACGAAAGTCAGGAGATGAAACTGTAAAAAAAAAAAAGCAATAAAGCTCTCATGGTAGAAGGAAGAAAGCTGAGAGGACGTCCTAAAAAGATTCGAAATTTTAAGAAAGACATGAAATGTTTGAGTTTCCGTGAAACTGGTGCAATCCGTATGGAGGAATGACATTTTTCGACCAACTCCATGAAAAGAAAAGAAAAAGGCTCGTAAAACATTTGTTTGAAATTTTCCAGGCTTTACCCTTTGTGATCAGCACCTTGTGATCCTTTACAGCAGATAACACTAACCGTTTTATTGTTATGTTTTTATTATCTTGCGCCACCAATGCAAACCGCTAGTTTTGTGCTGGAATTCTGGACTGTACACAAAGAAAGATTATTTTTTAAGTATTTGGCAAAAAAAAAAAACTCTCAGAAGGCAGTTCATCATTGCAAATGAATGAGTAAATTGCAAATACATTTTTCTTTCCAGCAGGGTCAGGATTTGAATATGTATTTACTCGATGACATTACAAAAAAAATCAGAAAGTTGAGCAAACCCAGAACCCTCTGCAATACCAACTCACTCCCAAAACCACAACCTGTCCAGTCCCTTACCAATATTTGTGTGCTTCAGTAAGCGACAGATTCGAGCCTCACGATCCAGCTTTTGGTGATCTGCAAGGTAGATTGGAAGGCAAAAACTCAGTTCAATATCAAATTACTAATATAACAACCTGTGTTTAAACAAAGACTCTGCCAAAAAAAAGATTACAGTGCATTTTTTTCTGACACAACATCAAGCTCATTTTAAAGTCCCAATACTTCACGTCGTGTGATTACACTGCATCCAACCAAACAGTGCCTATCAAGGGATGCAATTAGCTCTCAGCTTTCTTATTCCTTAAGCCAGCCATATCCTGAAAGTGATTAATTTAGGAAAATCCTGAACATTGTGTCTCAATGCCACTAGGACTTCCCCGATGAGTTGCCTCACAATATTGAGTATATTCCACAAGGGATTCAGCTGCAAATAACTTCATTAACCCGAATAGACTCATGATTTCTGTGACATAAAGCATGTTTAACTCCCTGAGTAAATTGCACACAATACATCAGAAACTTGATGTCACATCCGTGTTTCTCACAATATCCACAAGAGATTTCTGCACATTTGGCACCCCTTTGAATCAAGGTGAGTCAGATGATTTAAAATTGTCCACTTCTCAAGAAGAATTCTTACAAAAAGCAACAAAAATTATTTCGTGAATTTTAAAATGTAATTGTGAACACCTGAATTTAAAATGCAGGAATTATATCAATGTACTTTAAATCCACCTGTTAAGTACTTGGATTTACATCTTTGTATGTCCCTTTATCTGTTGATCGGACATCATTTCAGTGTGTTAATTGCCTTAAGCACAGACAAAGATATTGTTAAGAAAAGTTTATTGCATAATGTTTGAATTAAAGAGATAATTAAAAACAAGAAAGTATAATTTTATGTGAATGTGTTAATGGATATGCCTCTGCCCCTGTTACGTTTGATCTCAATTACAGGTGAATTAAAGGAAGAGAGAGAGAAAGAGAGTGAGCGAGAGAGCGAGAGACAGAGAGAGACACAGAGAAACAGAAACGGAAACGGAAGAGAGATTACCGGAAGTAACCGAAAGTTGCATCCCCCTCATAATAAAGAAATTCTCTGCCCCTGAGCTGGTTCATGTTTCTTCTTCTTCTTCTTCTTATTCTTCTTCTTCTTCTTCTTCTTCTTCTTCTTCTTCTTCTTCTTCTTCTTCTTCTTCTTCTTCTTCTTCGTCATTTTCTTCCAACCTCCGTGGTGCGATTGTTCAAGCATCAGCTCTGGGTCTGGGAGGTCAGTGGTTAAAACTACTGCCAAGTCATACCAAAGAAGTTAAAAATGGAATGTGCTGCTTCCTTGCTTAATGGTCAGCATTTAAAAAGGATAGAGTATGGGCAAACACTGATAAGTTGGCAACACCAGCGCATGGCTTTAATGGGCCCGATGGTCTCCTCCTACACCAAGGTTCCTTGGAAGGGACTTCTTCTTTTTTATTCTTCTTCTAAGAAAGAATGTACTGTACATGATTCGTGCACATGCACATTGTTTTTGAGTGCATCGCTTTACATACATTATGGATTCAGTGAAAGACAGTTGTTTTTAAAGGACAGGTGAATAAAGGTTTGCAAAAAAGCTATGATGAAAATTTTAAGCTGATGGTTATGAAAAGATATCTGAATAAATTTTAACACGATGGCACATCAAAGTCAACGATGTTGAATTTTGTAGTATAGTAAGACCCTGACATTTGTGGGAGATACGTGCCTGAAAAATGCCACGAATGTCGGGGCATGGTTTCAATGGGAAAAAGGGAGATAGGTTCCCAGTGGTTCATGATTCATCAGGGAAAATTTAAAAATGTTACAAACACCAATGCACATGATTACAGTTTCATTATAAATGCTTAGAATAAAAAACAACAGCAGGTACTGTTTCCAATTTAAATTTAAGATGCAACATAACTTTTGATGTGACGATGATGATGATGATGATGATGATGATGATGATGATGATGATGATGATGAAGAAGATTATGATGATGATGATGTGGTGTTTGAATCCAGTAAACTCTCTGAAGAGGACGCAGGTGAGGGTACTGATGAGTCGTGCACCAAAGGTGATGCAGGTGAGGGCATTGAAAGGGATGCAAGTTAAGGTTCGGGTTAGCAGATAAAGGCAGTGGGATGAGAAGAAAGAATGAGGCCCAGGACACGCTGCACATAAGTAGCCATGCAGGGGTTGTGGGTGGATGGAGAAGGGGTGGGTAGTGTGACCATTGTTTGTGGAAGATGGTAGCGGGGGATGGTTTATGTGCATGTGGAGGTGTTTTATGCACGGTTGGTGGGAGATGGTCTTAGAACTGTTTTATGTGTGTGGCTGGTGGGAGATTGCTTATGTGTGGCTGGAGGTGGTTCATGTGCAGCTGGTGAGAGATGATTTTCAAACTATTTTATGTGCGTGGCTGGTGGAAAATGGTTTTTGCGCCCACAAAAACTGCAAATACGTGAAGCATAGAGCCACGAATGTAGAAGCAGGTCACATTTTATGAACCATGAATATGCAGGGTACTCAAATGTTGAATCCACAAATATTGGGGTTTCACAGTGTTGACAAATCTCATAATGGTATACTAACTAATTAATGTAGGGCCTTCGATTTAACTTTTTGGTGAATTGATCATGAGGTATATTCACGAAATTCAACTTTGATTCGTATTTTGTGAATTGGTGAACATCAGCTTAAACCATAATTGTGATTACACATGTGCAAAAGAGCTTGAGTGTGACATTACAGGTGAAACAGTGTGTATTTTTTTTGGAAAATACTTTAATGGAGCCCTCCAAACATATATAGTATTTTGAAACCTCATGCAATAATAACTCACATAATGTTAATTTATTTTATGTTGTTTCGTTGTAATGTCGCTGATACACAATTGGCAGCATATATCCCATTAAAGTCATGGCATTTGCTATTGCATCGTTTGCCAGCGGGCCACAGTGAACTACTTTGTGTTGTGTAAATGAGGAGGCAGATGTAGATGCTGAACAGTTGTATCACACCATTATGATGTTGTTTGACACGTGATTCAATCTATACTATAAGAGAGCCCTTTGTCTGTCTGTGTGTATGTTTGGGTGTCACCATTTTTCTAAGAGATGGCTGAACGGATCTTCGTAAAACTTTCACGGGTCCATCAGTGTCAGAGAGTGTTTTTGGCAAAAAAAAAAAAAAGACTTGAAAATTTTGAAAACAAAGTTCCATTTTATTTTTATTTAATCGCTCTCTAGTGCCAAAGCCTTTCTGATTAATGACAATTATATTCAAGTACACATACATACTGCATAAATAAATACAAAACAATTACTAGACATTTAAATACGAACAAACCTCTTCCGGAAGTGGTTGAAGTTGGTAGTACTACTTCTTCCTGAACGGCGCCATATTTATAGATCGGGGCAAATTTCATCCAGAAACATCAACGGCACATTCCCAGCATCCATTCGATGAATAACATAGAATTCCACTTCTACGGTAACACTTTTACAATGCCTCTTAACCAACAAATAATTATCTACAGGGTGTTTACAAAGTCCTATTAACCCCTCTGCAGAACATGATGCATGACTATAATGAACAGACAAGAGGTATAAATGTAAACTATAAATACACAAGACTTTTGTTGTCATAAACACCAAAGTAGGGGGGGGGTAATGGGACTTTGTAATCACCCTGAACAGCACAGTACATTTCTCAATGTGTGAAGTTGATTTTGCGATCTCTTGGTTTCTGGTCTCATTGTCACTTGACAGTTGTAATTCCACGGGGTTTCCACAAATCTCACGGGATTGTGAGTTGGACAGGCAACCATGACAAACCATTTTTAAATCGCTCTATAGTGCCTAATCCTTTGTGGCTACATGAAAGGTGATATTAAATGATCCCCGACCCCATTCCTTAGTGGGTGTAGGGAAGTGTTTTAGGACCCCACAAAAATACACCGGGCAACACCAGGTATCCCTGCTAGTTCCTTACAAAGATGAGTCAAAAATGCTCAATAAGTGATGGTAGTGAGAATTGGTAGTAAGTAAACAAGAAAAACTAGAGGGGGAGCACTCGGTAGAGTGCAAAACCTCCGCCACCAATAGTGCTGGGTCACTTAAGTGAACCTGATATCGTATTCATTGTAGGTCAAAACGGATCAGACTCTACTGAATCACGATTGAATAAACTAAACTAGATCGACGCGCATGTAGACATGCCAAAAAAATAAAATCGAAATTTTTTGGAAAAAAGTTGCAAAATTTCTGGTTTTTCTTCTCTAACATTTTTTTGGGGGGTTGGAAATCACTTAAAACATGTAGAAATGCAAAAAAAAATTCAAATATTCTTCAAATAAAATCGAAATTTTTTTGAAAAAAAAGTTGCAAAATTTTCTGGTTTTTTTTTCTCCAACAAATTTATTTATTTTTGGTTGGAAATCAGTTAAAACATGTAGAAATGCAAAAACAAAAATTCAAATATTTTTTCAAAATGGCCACCATAGTGGCCATATTGGACTTTGGACCAAGTCCAAAATCTAATTGCATGATCCTTGGACCATACCTAATACCCCCACCAAGTTTCGTCGAAATCCATCCAGGAGTTTTTCCGTAATACTATTCACAAACAAACAAATAAACAAACAAACAGGGGTGAAAACAGTAACCTCCGTCCATCTTCAATGGCGGAGGTTAACAATTTGTTAAAAAATTGAATCAGAGGTTTCAAAGCATTTTGATGTCACAGAATGAATGGTTGATATTGGGAGACCGGTTGGGCTGTCCAATTATCTGCACCATTCACCCCTTCACACCACCCCAACTCCACAAACAACCTCCACATACGGCATACCCATCACGGGTGAGTGTTATCTTATTTAAATTTACATTTCTTTCATATTTAGAAATGCATCTTATTTTTAAATATTATTTCATTTCAGAACATATTATACATGTAGATTATTTCAACTTTTAATGTTTTTTGTGACAAGAAATGTTCAAATGAACCTAACTCCAGTTTGTACATTAATTTGTTTGAGAAAATGTGATTCGCTTCAGGTTGCTTTGGTTGAAGTCGCATTTTTCGAGAATGCAACTACGACGTTAAATGAGGACCAAGTGTATACAAGGTGCCACGAGGAGGAGTGATGTAAGGGACACATCGGCCATTTTGGAGTTAACGCCATATAGCACTATTTTAACCCTTACTCTATCATCCGAGCCTATCATCATCATATCATTAAAAAATGTCGCTTACATCACTCCTCCACGCGGGGCCTCATATATATATATATATATATATATATATATATATATATATATATATATATATATATATATATATATATATATATATATATATATATATATATATATATATATATATATATAAGATTGGATGTCCCACATAAGATTGGACCATTCATTTCTTCAATAATTCTCCAAATGTAAAAGGATATTCGTGAAAATAAGCTTGAATCAATAAGCAGGATTGATTTACTTCTATGCCATGAAGTGATTTGGAAACTTGTATTTACATTCACGGTATGTATCCACAAGTTTCTTGGATTACTTTTTCATGCACAATGGAAAGTCAGAAAGCATACTATGTCAAAATTATTCATAAATGACCTAAAATGCTTGTTCATACTGACATCCAAATGACAACATGCCTCATCCCTGAACAAGACACCATCAAAGAAAGTGTCACCTTGTTTGATTATCGAGGCCAATTATTTTTGAGCAACTGACATGTGAGAAGGTTTTTTTTTAACATAAAAGGTGGAAGAGCTCATACGCTGAACGGATCAGGACGTAACAGATAAAAACTAGAACAGCACTCGGTGGAGCGCTACCTCCGCCAGGCTGAACAGTTTACGTTTTATATCCCAACTGATAGGCTGAATCTGGATCCGGACCTGAACCAAAATCAAAGCAGCTTGTTCTTGTCGCCTACCCAATTCATCCACCAAGTTTTGTCATAAGTCGTCGACAGGTTTTTGATATATCATGCCATACTGTATATAGTTTTTGGCCCTATCTCTCAATGGTGAAGAATCACTTTAAAAATAGAAATAAAAACAAATCTTCTATCCAGATCTAGGTATGGATCTTCATCAAAATCGAATCGATTCAACCTTGTCTGTCTGTCTGTCTGTCTGTCTGTCTGTCTGTCTGTCTGTCTGTCTGTCTGTCTGTCTCTCTCTCTCTCTCTCTCTCACTCTCTCTCTCTCTCTCTCTGTCTGTCTGTCTGTCTGTCTCTCTCTCTCTCTCACTCTCTCTCTCTCTCTCTCTCTCTCTCTCTCTCTCTCTCTCTCTCTCTCTCTCACACACACACACACACACACACACACACACACACACACACACACACACACACACACACACACACACACACACACACACACACCAAAGGTCCACCAAGTTTTGGCTGAATCCGTCCATAAATTTTTGAGATATCGTGCTACATATCGGTTTTAGCACTATCACTCAATGGTTAAGAATCACTTTATAAATTCTAGTATATGGATCCAGATCCAGATCTATCCAGATCTAGGTATGGATCTTCATCAAAATCTAATTATTTCGTCCTTGTCACACACCCAACTTGTTCACTGAGTTTAGTCCCAATCTGTCCATAACATTTTGAGATATCCTGTTCACAGACAGATAAACAGTCAAACAGGGGTGAAAACATAACCTCCGTCCACCTTCGGTGGCGGAGGTAAAAAGATGCAAAACACGCATACTTGGTGAACTTAATACCATGGAGTAAAAATCAGAAAATTAAAAGGAGGAGGGATTTTGGTGGGGTTAGCTTAACAAGGATAGAAAAGATCATGGTTTTGGATTGGGGACAATCTGAGATGGCAGTAAACAGCTGTCTTGAAGACCTGGAGGAAAGAATGAGATTGAAGAGGATGTTGAAGTTGATTCCACAGGCAGGATGAAAGAGGAACAAATGAGTGGAGGTGAGCAATGATCCTGGACTTAGGTAGTTTCACCAGAAGAGGGTTTATGGTGGACCGTGTGAGCCCTGCAGAAACCTTGGGGGACAAAACACAAAAAGAGCAGAGGGTGCAAGACGAAAAGGAGATGGTAGAAGTCAGAGAGACCACCGACCTTTTTGCAATGGCGGAGTGATAAGCTCATAGGCTCAGCTACATCACGGGACATTCATGAAATCTTAAAAGCTTCGGTTTCTACAGCGTCAAATTGAGCAAGATGTTCGTCAGCGGAGTCAGCCGAGAGGGAAGAGCAGTACTCCATCAAGCTGTGGATGAAAGCTTTGTAGATGGATAAGAGCTCAGATGTGCCAAGGAAGGACTTTGCACGATGGAGGACACCCAGTTGGTGGCTGGCTTTGTCGGCCAATGTTGAAATATGGTTTGTCCAAGAAATATCATGGCCGATAGTGAGGTCCAGGAGTTTGGAAACATTGGAACTTTGTTTGGAAACGTGGAAACATTGGTTCAGTTTGAAAGCCGATTTCCTTGAATCCCGATTTTGCACGACCCTGTTTTTTTCGCGATGACATTTTATGGACCTCAGCGATCGCATTATAACGGGGCCACACTCGTTTATTATCATTATGAAGTATTATGTTCTGTAGAGTGTATATAATTGTATGTGCTATTTTTATACGAGGCTACATCACTCGGCGATAGCAATTTTTCAGCTACATATTTTTTTCCATTTTTTTTTTTCAGGGCTGGCAGACCCATCGTATATGCGATCCGTCGTTGCCCGGAACGTCGTTAAGCGGTGCATGACATATATATATATATATATATATATATATATATATATATATATATGTATGTATATATATATATATATATATATATATATATATATATATATATATATATATATATATATATATATGCAGATGTTTGGTACGACGGAACTTTAACATGGATACAAACAAACACAACATAATAGTGACCGAAGCTTTTCGTGCTGCACTCTTCAGTGTAAAAATGGCAGCAACTGAAGGAGGAACTGAAGGCGCGTGCTTTATACGCAGGTCTCAATGAGGTAGACGCTCTACTTTATTGGGACGTGCCTTCACTTCATCCTTCACTTGCTGCGATTTTTACCCTGAAGAGTGCAGCACGAAAATCTTCGGTCACTATTATGTTGTGTTTGTTTGTATTAGGGGAGAGAGAGGAGAGTAGGGGGGAGAGAGAGAGAGAGAGAGAGAGAGAGAGAGAGAGAGAGAGAGAGAGAGAGAGAGAGAGAGAGAGAGAGAGAGATATATATATATATATCTATATATATATATATATGGGGGTGGTGGGAGTGGAGATATATGGGATTGGGAGGGAGAGGTGACCTTGACCTTGGGATGAAAATGAAAAAAAAAATCGAGCTCCGTGGGGCTCTGCAGGTGCCATTGGGCTAACCAAATACCGAAAATCCCTGCCAGATTCGACAAACCCCCTCGGAGAAGATGTAACTTGAATCTGGCTACCCCCTAAAAACACGTTTTTTGGGCGTGGCTCCGCCCACATTGGGCGCAGCATGCCCATTCTCCGGAAAACACAACTCGATCATGATACAAGCCTTGCACCCTAATTTTATCAAGATCGGATAAAAACCCACAGAGCTTTGCTCGGGACAGACAGACAGACACACACCCATAACGAATATAGTGGTCACTTACTCATGAACCAATATACGTGTGTGTGTGTGTGTGTGTGTGTGTGTGTGTGTGTGTGTGTGTGTGTGTGTGTGTGTGTGTGTGTGTGTGTGTGTGTGTGTGTGTGTGTCCTCCATGTACGAGGGCATGTTGAGAAGTAAGGTCTCCTACTCTTTTTCTGAAAAACACATAAAGATATTCAAATGAAACAAAGCGCAGTCTGCACATTATTGCAAAGCCACTGGGTGAAAAGTTTCTTGATTCTGACACTAGATGTCTCAGTGCGAGGTAAGTCAAGTGATGGCAGAGAGCAGCATGACGTGTCAGTGCTGTGAAGCATGAAGCGCTGGAGTTGAGAGTTAGGATGACTGACTGGAGATGACTCGAGATGAAAACTGGGTGCACCATTGCAATCCCGAGAGGAGGAAACGGTCAATGGAGTTCCACCACAAAGGATCACTAGCCCCTACTTGGCTCCATCAGATTTTTATCTCTTCCCAAAACTTAACACGGACACCTTTGACAAAAACACCTTAACATGGACAAAAAGAAAGATGGACACCTTTGTAAAGAACATTTTCCTTCTGATGATGTTAAGGACTCTGTGAAGCACTAGTTAAGTGAGCAGGATGCACAGTTCTATTGTAACAGCATCACAAAACGACTTGAACATTGTCAGAAATGTTTGGCTCACAGTGGTGATTATGCTGAGGTATAAGTAAGCACCATGGTAAATAAAGATTGATGTTCATACCTGCCTTTGTTTCATTCAAATATCTTTACCTGTTTTGAAGAATAAGAATAGGAGGCATTACTTTTCAACATTCCCTCATATATATGTGAATGCACATTATCCTGGGATTAAAATACAAATCCAGCCCACAAGTTATCATAACTGAGGCAAGGCAGCACTTCTCATGAACTGTTCTTGCACATTACAGTAGAAATTTGGCAAAGAAAGACACAGCATGTCACATCATTCATAAATTTAAGTGATTGTAATTTCCAAGCGTTTTTTTTTTTTTAAATCGTTTATATTTTGCCTGAAAGTCCTTTAAAAAAATTGACAATTCCCGTAATTAGGCCATTAGATGATATCGTTGAGCAAATGCATCATTCTAGATTTTTTTTTTTTTTAAATTATCACACCACTTGCATCGATATGTAGATTACTTCATTTCATTGGATTTGTCTTCTGGCAATGCATTTTGTCATCATTTCCATCAGTGATACATTTTGCAATGAGCTATTAATTTGACTTTTCATGGCACAAGTTGTCAACTTTTCCTCAACCACTGGAAATGAAAACTCAACTCTCTTTGACCTTTATTGGGCACCATTTTTGTCCTCACTATCCAGGTTTACAAAAAGGACTTTCATGATAGTCAACTCTGGTCCTCAATGCCACCGAAGATAAATTTAAACACCTTATCTCAAACAAAAGACACCTTTGTCATGTGAAGCGTCAAAAAATATGAATAGTCCCAAGTGGGATAGACGCTCGTCTCCCAATGGAGGGTGGTCATATTCAGGCTGCATTAGGTAATAATGAGTGTCTTAGGGGTCTTAAAGTCTCATAGGTGTCTTGGAGGTCCGAAGGTCTTTGGGTTCTAAAGAGTCTAAATGGTCTTGGGGTTCTTCAAGGGTCTATATGGTCGTAAGGAGTCTAAAGGGGTTCAAAGTTTTGAAAGGGTCTTAAAAGGACTGAAATAATAAAATGACTAAAAGGGACTAAAAAAAGACTGTCCCTTCTCTGACGCCCCTCCCAACTTAACTCTTTGTCCTCCCCTTCCCCTTTCTTCCACGTTCTTCAAAGGACGAGGGCATTGATAACATTAAGAGGTTAAAATTAAATAATGAGGAAACATCAATGACGGAATATCTGGATATGTGATGGACATACAAGTAAAGATTACATGTTGAGTTAATCAGTTAATTATCTCAGCACCTGCATGGAAATTTAGAAAGTGCTCCATTAGTTTTGGTGCATGGACGTCATGAATCATCATGCCGAGTTTCAAACCAAAACGATCCACCAAGCCGCATCGGAGGAATAGGGGGAAAAAACGAAAAAAATGTTCATGGACCCACTGACTGACGGAAAGATGGACTGACTGACTGAAAGACATCGTTCTGGTTTTACCAGCTCTGCTCGACTTTGTCATCGACAAACTAAAATTAATCATGCAGATTAGCAACTCAAACAATTATTAGCTCACCTGGACTTTCATCAGGTGCGCATATGTGATCGAGCAGTGTCTGAAGGTGAGTGAGTCAGTCAGAGAGTGAGTCCGTAAACATTTCGGTCATTATCGCTTGAACCAAACTTATGATTTTGATTAAACTTGGCCACAAGCTTCATATCTCATGCCTAACGAAGGAGTATCGACCGCATCAAAATCTGCGGTCATTAATGGGGTCTACAAGGGTTTTTTTGATCCCCCCCCCCCCCCAAAACAAAATAGGTATTTGCTCTCTTCTCCAAAACTACACACACAATTTCGATGAAACTTTATCACAATGTTCATCAGCAGTAATGTATCAAAATATATCGACCACGTCAAAATCTGCACTCATTAAGGGGTCTACGGCAGGCTGGGGCGGGGGGTTAAGTGCCCCAAAATAGGTATTTATACTCTTCCAAAAGTACACACACGATTTTGATGAAACTTGACCGCAACATTCATCACCAGTGATGTACCAAAGTTTATCGAAAACAACAAAATCTGCGCTCATTAAGGAGGCCCACGGGCGGGGTGGTGGGGGGGGGGTGGTGCTGAACTGGCCAAAAATAGGTATTTGCTCTCTATTCCAAAACTACACATACAGTTTTGATGAAACTTGACCACAACCTTGATCACCCATGATGTACCAAAGTGTATCGACCCCATCAAATCCTGCACATATTCAATGGGTCTACGAGAGGGGTTTGAACCCCCAAAATAGGTATTTGCTTTCTTCGCTGAAACTACACACACGACTTCGATGAAACAATACCACAACCTTCTTCACCCATGATGTACCAAAACTTTTCAGCTGCATAAAAATCTGCGCTCATCAAGGGGGTCTATGGAAGGACAGGTTTGAGCCCCCAAAATTGGTATTTGCTCTCTTCTTGGAAACTACACACAATTTTTATGAAACTTAACCACAACTTTCACCACCTGTGATGTACCAAAGTTTATTGACCACATCAAAATCTGCGCTCATTAAGATGGTCTATGGGGGGTTTTTTGACCCCCAAAATGGGCATTTGCTCACTTTTCCGAAAATACAAACATGATTTTGATGATAAATGACCACAACTTTGATCACCTGTGATGTACCAAAGTGTATCGACCACATCAAAATCTGCAGTCATTAAGGGGGTCTACGGGAGGGGTGCTTTGACCCCCCCCCTCCCCAAAAGGTATTTGCTCTCTTCTCCAAACTACATGCAGAATTACAATGAAACTTCACCACAACCTTCATCACCCTGATGTACCAAAGTTTGTTCACGGCATTAAAAAAAATTCAGGGTCGAAGGAGGTCTGAGGGGAGTTTGAGTGACTGTTGCTCCTGATCCAGGTGAGTTTCAGGACAGGCGGTCCTATTTTTTACTGATCAACTCCAACTGATGTCTGGTGTTCGCTTACTGGTTAGGGTGGTGGGCTTGGGATCCTAAGGTCCTGAGTTCAAATCGTGCAAAGCCATTGAATTAATACCAGGTGGGGTTGACTCAGTCTGTCATCCTTCTGAGGTTGGCAAAATGAGTACCAGCTTGCTGGGATGATTGAACCATTCGAGTATCTTGTGTTGGAGTGGTGACCCATCCAGGATTGTGCCCAATAGCCCAGGAGACTGTTTTGGCATCAGCAACACTCTGTACGGAGTATGGTCCCAATACATGGGTGGAACTCCAACTGCGAGAAAGCAAACATCTCGAACTGGCATTTTAGTCAAAAATCAATTATTTTTACTTTCCAAAATATTGTAGCATCGACGGCTCAACTAACGTCGAGCTCGTCGCAGTGGGACGTTGAAGTCCCGTGATGTCCCGAGTGGCTCAACTGAGGAGATGTTCCGAATTAATCGCCGACAACATCCATGTAGGTCGTGTGGAGAGACACGAGAAACCTGATAGCTTTTAAAACCAATGGGTATATTTCCCATATCACAAACAATATAAAGAACCAGGGATGATGTAATCATGATGGAGGAGACAACAGTAGATTGGGAGGAAGGGAATGCAATAAATAAATAAGTATGGATATGAGGTAAAAATGAATCTAAAGAAACTAAGGTGTCTCACTCCAGACTCGGTCACAGACGGAGGAAAGGGAACAAAAACCGGGGGACTCAGCTCTGGCACCAGCAGGGCTGAGCAGGTGATGATTAGGGAGGAGGAGCAGGACAATGAGGCGAGCAGACAATGACCAGAACAATGAGGAGATGAAGCACATGGGCAGGTCAACGAAACAGGGCAAGGCAGGATGAACAAGCGCAGGACGACCTCCTCAAAACTCTCCTCTTTCTCGCACACATCAAAAACTCCCAGCCGCATTCTCCGTTCTCCTGGAAACTAATTGTCGCATTCTCCTTAGACTTTTATCTTCCCCTCCCTCATCTCCCACTGCCCGATTTGGCTCATCCTTCTTCCCCCGGGGCAATGTCCCCCCCCCAAGGCATTACATAGTTACATAGCTCTACCCCGTGGGAGGCGACAACCGCACCTCCGCTTGCTCTCCAGGGCATCCAAGCTCCGCCCACTTTTTCTCTCGTGCCTAGTCTCCTGACACCCCCCCCCCCAGTAGAGGTTGACATGGAGGTTATACAAACAATCTCCTCAACCATAATCCCTAACTAATTATTCCCACCACCACCCTCTGCATGGCACACATGCAAACAAGACAATTCTTCAGCTGACATTTCCATACTTATACAATGAGATGGCTAACTACTCATACAAGGACCATGCTACTCTATAAATTCCTATCTGCTCTATGGGAATATCTAACCCGCCCCCCCCCACACAAATCTAATAATATTAACAGGTAATTTGAGGTCCATTGAATTGGACGTAGCATCTTCTGATTTTCATCCAAGAAAACAAATTATTCCTTTAAAATTAATTAGATTAAACACCACATGGAAAAATGATTCAATTTTTTAATCCTCAGCACCAAATTAATCCTTAAACAGCCCCAACGATTTGCACCCTCTTGTGGAGGTGATCGACAGGGGGGGGGGGTGAGGAGGGGGATGTTTTTTTGAAACAAGTCTCTCACGAACCAGCTGGTCAAGCCTGTTGTTCGACTGAAAGTGACAAGAGTTTGTAATTTGTTCAGGGTGCTGGCGATAACTCGCCTACTCTTCGTGAAAGACACTTTGCGATCTTTAATCTTCATAGACCAACACCCTGAGCGCTACAATACAAGTCCTTCAGCTTAGCATCCTTCCGAAGGAAGGCGCACATATTGATGCACCGCCCTGCATGCGAACCACAAGGGTAACAGTTTATAGCTACTTCGGGATCTAAACCCAGGAGAGACGGCTCAAAGGTGAGTGCGCATACCTCGAGCAAACAAACTCATGGAACACCATGATGTTTCTGCCAGCCGCAGAAAAATGACTCAATGCTGTGCATAAAAATATTACTTCAGCATAGCAGTGATCCAACCTGTGAACAATCTTTTCTTTTAAATACCTATTCACAAGGGGAGCACAATAACATATGCTCATGAAGTACAGAGTTACATTTACAAAAAAGTAAGCATCTTGCCGATGTGAATACATTTACTCGCAGTTTCGAGCCCTCGAATCAGAAACAAGCATGCATTGGATACAATCTAATAAATTCTTGCTATCAAAATGCAAACAAAGCAATTTGTAACCTTTAACAGCATGTGCTTCTACATTTAAGGATAAAAAGTTTAAAGAATAAAAACCAAAAAAGCAAACAGATTCTGACAATTGAACTTTGTTCCACTCCTCGGCCAAAGAAAGAGATTTTCAGACACCAGTATGCGGCTTGGACCTCCATGCAAATAAAGAATGTGTAATGGTAATGCTGTTTTTTACATAAACACCAGTCTTAAATGATTATATCAAACTCAATGTACTCATCAGCTGTAAAGAATGTTAACACAAAATAAAACAACAAACCCATTCCTTTTTCCCTCCCCTCCCCAGGTCTATAATATACCATCAGAGATGGGGAATCCCATGCCATTGAAAAATAATTGAAATCAGATAAGCGGTTTCCCATTTATTACAAAAAACATTTTTTTCAAGATGGCCGCCCCAGTCGGCCATCTTGGATCCGTCCACGCCCAAAATCAATAGGGTTCTTCCTTTTCAGGTGGTACATGTGTGACCCAAATTTCAAATCGATATGGCAAACAGTTTATGAGTTATCGCACTCACAGATATCAATGTTGACGCCCGGACGGACAGCCGGACGGACGGATGACTCGGGTGACAACAATATCCCCCTTCCGCCAATATCCGCGGCGGGGGATAAAAATATAAATTTATCAACAAAAAAATTATTAAAACAACTTTAGCTGGAAGAGAACTCGGTAGAGCACATATCATCGCCACGCAATGCCTGATCCAGTAGAACATATCGGGCCCAATAATTTAAAAATATATCCTGCTATATTGGCCCCATCTCTCAATGGTGAGGAATCACTGAAAATTAAAATATTCTCGTATCTGGATCTATAGATTCACTAAAATGGAATCGATTCGTCATTGTCACACACCCAACCTGTCCACCAAGTTTCGTCCAAATCTGTCCGCAATTTTTTGAGATGTCGTGCTATATATCGTTTTGGTCCTTTCTCTCAATGGTGAAGAATCACTTTAAAAAAATTATAGTAGCTGGATCCGGATCCAGGTCTTCACCAAAATCTAACCAGTTCTTCCTTGTCACACACCCAACTTGCTCACAAAATTTCATCAAGATCCGTCCACAACTTTTTGAGATATCCTGCACAGAAACAAACAAACAGACAGACAAACAAATTGACAAACAAACAGACGAACAGACAGACAAGGCTGAAAACATAACCTCCTTCCACCTTCGGTGGCAGAGGTCACAAGACTCAATGATGGGGAGGTTCGCAGATCAATTCTGTTCATACTCAACACTCAACAAGAAAGAGCAATCAGAGATTGCAAACCCTCACCAGGACATGTTTTGTGTGGCATATTTTGTGTGGAAAATAAATGGAAGCATGTACTAAATGAAAGGTTGTTGATAGCAAAATGAAAGGTCGAAATGGTCAAGTTGTAAATGGGTAAAGGTCAAATGGTCTGAAGTTCTAACGGTTGAAAGGTCGAAAGATCCGAAAAAGGTCTGAAAAGGTCGAGTCGGGTCGAAAGGGTCGAAATGATCTAAAGTGATGGAAGGGCCTTAAAAGGTCGAAGGGGTCTAAAGAGTGTAATTTAAGGTATAAAGGGTAGGAATTTTTTGAAAGGGTCCAGAGGGCTCTAAAATGTAGAAAGAGTCGAAATGTCAAAGGGGTCTACAGCATATTAAAAGGTCTTAAAGGTGTAAAGGTCTCAAGGGTAGAAAGAAATTGAAGGGTCTTTGGGGTTCTAAAGGATGTAACAGGGTCTGTGGGATATTAGAGGTCTTGTGGTTCTAAAGGGTATTAGTGATCTCAAGGGTCTTAAGGGTGTTAAAGGTTCATTGGGGTCTTAAGGGTCTTTGGGGTCTAAAGGGTTTTAGGGGTCTCAAAGGGTCTTAAGAGTTTTAGGTGTCTTTGGGCTGTCATGGTCTGAAAGGGTCTTTGGGTTGTAAAGGCTCTCATGTGATTAATACACATACAGTACTCATATTATTTGCAGCCAAACAGACAAAAAAATACACAACAGACAAACAGACAAACACATGGACCCAAATGTACCACCCTCTTCTCTGGTGACGGAAACTAAAATGGCACTCGGTAGAGAGCATACCTCCGCCAGGCTGAACAGTTTACATTTTGTATCCCACTGATAGGCCGGTTCTGGATCCGGGCCTAAACCAAAAATATGATCGCCTTGTTCATGTCACACACCCAACTCATCCAACAAGTTTTGTCATAATCCGTTCATAACTTTTTGAGATATCCTGCAGCAGTATCTATTGTTTTTGGCCCCATTTCTCAATAGTGAAGAATCAATTTAAAAATTATCATGTCCAGATACACATTCGGATCTTCACCAGAATGGAATCAATTAGTCCTTTTCACACAACCAACCACTCCACTAAAGTGTCATTCAAATCCGTCCAAAACTTTTTTGAGATATCCTCCTCACAAACAAACAGACACAGACAAACAAAGGGGTGAATATATAACATCCGTCCAACTTCGGTGGCGGAGGTAACAATATTCCTTCATAATCATCCATTTGTACATGTGGTATTGCCTACAATTCCCTCTCCTTGTACTGTAGTACATTTGCATATTGTGGTCCCATTGTTTTTGCCTTTGCCACATCTTGTCTATCGATCCAATTCCATCTGAGGTTGTACGTACTCTTACACGAGCCACGATAACTGAATTTAAAGAGGCAGAGAAGTTTGTAAACAGCTAAAATCTGAAAAGAGAGCCCAAGGTAAAACATGATGATGAAATTACTGTCGGCAAATATGGCAGTGAGTTAAATGAAAGAAAAAAGAAAAACAAACAAACTTAACAACCACCAAGTCATGCATCTGAATGAATTGTTCATTTCCTGGGTGGAGGGGATTGCTCTGCTTGGATTGAAAGCATGAAAACGATTGAAACCATCATTAAAATCAAACCAATCGAACGATTGGTCTGTTCGCTCTGTTTAACGCTGCTATCTGAAACCACAGCTCCTGTCGGTGGGACCCCAAGTTGAGAGCTTATGATGCTGGAACCCCAAGTTGAGAGCTCATGATGCTGGAACCCCAAGTTGAGAGCTCACGATGTTGGGACAACAAGTTGAGAGCTCATGATGCTGGGACCCCAAGTTGAGAGCTCATGATGCAGTGTTCCCAAGTTGAGAGCTCATGATGCAGTGTTCCCAAGTTGAGAGTTCTTGATGCTGGGACCCCAAGTTGAGAGCTCATGATGCTGGGACCTCAAGTTGAGAGCACTTGATGCTGGGACCCCAAGTTGAGAGCTCATGATGCTGGGACCCCAAGTTGAGAGATCATGATGCTGGGACCCCGAATTAAGAGCTCATGATGCTGGGACCCCAAGTTGAGAGCTCATGTTGCTGGGACCCCAAGATGAGAGCTCATGATGTTGGAACCCCAAGTTAAGAGCTCATGATGCTGAAACCCCAAGTTGAGAGCTCATGATGCTGGGACCCCAAGTTGAGAACTTAGGTTGCTGGAACCCCAAGTTGAGAGCTCATGTTGCTGGGACCCCAAGATGAGAGCTCATGATGCTGGAACCCCAAGTTAAGAGCTCATGATGCTGGAACACCAAGATGAGAGCTCATGATGCTGGAACGCCAAGTTGAGAACTTAGGTTGCTGGAACCCCAAGTTGAGAGCTCATGATGCTGGAAGCCCAAGTTAAGAGCTCATGATGCTGAAACCCCAAGTTGAGAGCTCATGATGCTGGGACCCCAAGTTGAGAACTTAGGTTGCTGGAACCCCAAGTTGAGAGCTCATGTTGCTGGGACCCCAAGATGAGAGCTCATGATGCTGGAACCCCAAGTTAAGAGCTCATGATGCTGGAACACCAAGATGAGAGCTCATGATGCTGGAACGCCAAGTTGAGAACTTAGGTTGCTGGAACCCCATGTTGAGAGCTCATGATGCTGGAAGCCCAAGTTGAGAGCTCATGATGCTGAGACCTCAAGTTGAGAGCTCATGATGCTGGAAGCCCAAGTTGAGAGCTCATGATGCTGAAAACCCAAGTTGAGAGCTCATGATGCTGGGACCCCAAGTTGAAAGCTCATGATGCTGGTACCCCAAGTTGAGAGCTCATGATGCTGGGACCGCAAGTTGAGAGCTCATGATGTTGGGACCACAAGTTGAGAGCTCATGATGCTGAAAACCCAAGTTGAGAGCTCATGATGCTGGGACCCCAAGTTGAGAGCTCATGATGCTGGGACCACTAGTTGAGAGCTCATGATGTTGGGACCACAAGTTGAGAGCTCATGATGCTGGGACCACAAGTTGAGAGCTCATGATGCTGGGACCACAAGTTGAGAGCTCATGGTGCTGGGACCACAAGTTGAGAGCTCATGATGCTGGGACCACAAGTTGAGAGCTCATGATGCTGGAACCCCAAGTTGAGAGCTCAAGATGCTGGGACCACAAGTTGAGAGCTCATGATGCTGGGACCATAAGTTGAGAGCTCATGATGCTGGGACCACAAGTATTTACTGTTGATTTATCCATTGTTTGATAAGTGCTGATTTATCCGTTATCCTAGTTATACGCATCAAAGTACATTGATGTCTATGACTGCACTTGTGCTGCACACAATTTACGTAAAATCTTCACCAAGAGCCACAAATAAATGTTAAAATTGGGAAGATCCTTAAGCAAAGTGAATCAAGGCATGAACAGATCTTCATAGGCCTGTATTGAAGGTGATGTGCAATTGTCAAGTTGGTTTGCAATTATATGAACATCTAAGCTCCCTTATTGTTTTGGTCTTCGGTCTTTAGCAGTAAAGTGATGTGGCAAGTGTCCGTGGCCAAACAAAATCAGTATGGTGTATGTACTTCACATCGTGTTGCAATAATAAACAATTTCTTTACACTTTTCCATTGTTTGCTTGTCACCTCCACCACCGAAGGTGGACGGACGGAGGTCGTGTTTTCACCACTGTCTGTCTGTTTATTCGTTTGTCTGTGAGCATATCTCAAAAAGTTAAGGACAAGTTATGACAAAACTTGGTGGATGAGTTTGGTAAGTGACAAGAACAAGCGGATTCAATTTTGGTTGAGGTGCGGATCCAGATACAGCCCATCAGTGGGATACAAAACGGAAACTGTTCAGCTTGCCGGAGGTATGTGATAAATCGAGTGCAGTTCTAGTTCTTCTTGGTTTCCTTTGTTGTTTAGCTTTTGAGGAAAGCATGTCTGATTAAGGTGGAACTAATTCTAACAAGGAAGAACAAGGAAATCCAACAGAGGTGGAGGCCATTCAGCCCATCATGCCTGCACGAACAACACACCAACCCATCCACACAAGGAAGAAAATGCAAAAAAGGATTTTAATTAATGAAATAATTTTTGTTATTTGTTTGTGTTTTGGTTGAGGTTTTTTTTAATAGTTTTTGTAGGTTTTTTGTAGTTTTTGTAGGGTTGTTTTTTTTTCTTCCTTTTCTTCCCCTCAGGGGAGGGGGCATGGGCTTGGTTAAAAACACACATCAACCACACAAAACCCCTTGACAAGACCCCGACCAACAGCACTCCGTACACATGCACACAATCACCCGTCAATGTTAAAATTACCGAAAAGTCTTATCAACACCTCTATCTCCATAACTTCCAGGTACCTCTCTAATTCTAATCTAAACTTATCTACTTTTTCTGCTGCCACTACCTTTCCAGGAGACCAATCCATGCATTAACTACTCTCTGGGTGAAAGTCCACTGCGTTGCTACCGTCTTATATCTCCTCTTCTTTACTCTCAGGCGATGGCCCCTGGTCCTGTCACCTTCTACTCTGATGAATAATTAATCTGCACTTATTTTATCTATACCTTTCATTATCTTAAACATCTCCATCATATCTCCACGTAACCACCTCCTTTCTAGTGAATAAAGCCCTGTCTCCTCCAGCTGCTCCTCATAGCCAAGTCTAGCTCGGCCCAGAATCAATCTAGTAGCCCTGCGTTGAACCCTCTCTATGGCATCGATGTCCTTCTGGAACTGTGGTGACCAAAAATGCACACAATATTCTAAATGTGGCCTCACTAAATTCCTGTAGAATGTTAACACCACCTCTTTTGATGTATAAATAATCTCCCTCCAAATGCAACCTAAAACCTGATTTGCTTTACCTATAGCTGACTGTCACAGTGTTGACTGATTACCTCCCGTATCTATTACCACCTCCAGATCCTTCTCCTGTGTGACACACTTCAAAATTACCCCTTGCATCCTGTAATCTCTATTTTCATTGTTCTTTCCCATCCCCAACACCTTCCACTTGCTCAGTTTAAATTCCATATGCCAATGTTTTGCCTAATCTATGTAAGTATCAATACTTTCCTGAATCTGATCACCACCCCCTCTGCTATCCACTTTACCTCCAGACTTTGCGTCATCTGCATATTTGGAAAGCTTACTCTTCACCCCATTATCCAAATCGTTGATGTAAATAATGAATAGTAATGGTCCGAGTACTGATCCCTGAGGTACCCCGCTACTTACATCCTCCCAGAAAGATATCCTCCCGCTCACAGCCACTCTTTGCTTCCTACCACTAAGCCAGTTTGCAATCCAATTAGCTCCCTGATCAGACACTCCACAAGCCCTCACTTTGGCTAACATCCTCTGATGTGGTACCTCATCAAATGTCTTCTTAAAGTCAAGATATACGATGTTCACTGCCTTTCCATCATCCACCCAATTAGACACTGCTTCATAGAACTCTAAAAGATTTGTGAGACAGGAACTACCTTTGGTAAACCCATGCTGACTACCTGTGATTCGCTTGTATTTGTTTAAATGGTTCCTTACCTGGTCCTTAATTAATATCTCCAACACCTTCCCCACAACTGAAGTCAAACTAACAGGTCTCTAGTTTCCTAATTCTTTTCTGGATCATTTATTACATAATGGTGTTACATTTGCCACTCTCCAATCCTCCGATACCTGTCCTGACTCCAAGGAACTATTGAAAATATCCGTTAACATCTCGCTTACCTGCTCAGCCACCACCCTCAATCCTCTCGATTGCATATTATCTCGACCCGGAGCCTTATCTTCTCTTAGATGACCGAGCTGTTCCTTTACTTCTCCACTCCAACCTGGATTGTTGTTTTTGTTCTTGGTGTTGTTACAACAAAAGTTGTTGCTAAATACAAAACTAGAGGGGGAGCACTCGGTAGAGTGCAAAACCTCCGCCGCCAATACTGCTAGGTCACTCAAGTGAACCTGATATCCCATTCATTCAATTTGACGTCAACAGTGCTCACAGAGTTATAGTTTGCAACTTTCCCTTTTACTTTTAACTTTTAGATAATCAATTAATTCGTCATAACTAGATTCCTTGAGACAGAAATTGATTTTACGTGGGTATATCCACCTGAAGTTCCAAAAATTATAATTTTGGCATGTTTTTTTTCTTGGAAATCACTTAAAACATGTAGAAATGCAAAAAAAAAAAAATTCAAATATTTTTTCAAATTGGCTACCATAGCGGCAATATTGGATTTTGGACCAAGTCCAAAATCTAATGGCATGATCCTTGGACCAGACCGAACCCCCCCTCCCCCACCAAGTTTCGTCGAAATCCGTCGAGGAGTTTTTCCGTAATACTGTTCACAAACAAACAAACAAACAAGCAGTCATAGACGAGTACTTAGGAAATAGTCAACTTGACCTCTGACCTTATCTAATAAAAGCTGTCTCCAGAGAAGGTAGCGACGCAAACCAGAAGTTTCTACGATTATTCTGTACCAAACCATCAAAAATCGAATGTTTGACCTCACTGTGACCTCGACCTTTGACCGATTTTGACCAAAATCTAATCAGCGCTAGCCATCACCCTCCTGAATCACGTGGTGTAATTTGACATTGGTAGCTTCTTCCGTTCTCGAGTTACCACGGATTAACGTAACGTAAAGGTCACACTCGACGCCCCCCCCAACTCGAAAGGACGCCGGGGCGAGCGCGATGACGTCAGCGCGCACACGCAAAACCTTTACGTGACTCAACGACGCGTCTGCTCGAGCGCGCTGCGCCACGTGACGAGCCATGACGCGGAGGGTGAAATATTTTTATACAAACTTAAAACGTCTCCAAAACATCCGATTTTTACCAGAATTTCGACAACGAGTGTTAAGCATGCTAAGCGATTGCAAAAACCGAAGAGAAAATTAAAATTGAAGTTAAAATGAACTCGTAACGTCGACTGAAGCAAAAATACTCCATTTCTCCACAGGAATTTACGGAATTATTTAATACTATTTTATCAAAGTCATAAAACCGTAATATTCGGCCATTCACAAACAATCTTTACACCATCCGACGGCTTAGCGAGTCAGGCATGCGACGATAAGCTTAATTTGGGATGAAAAATGACTTTCAAACACGATCTTTATCGAAATCACAACGCGGCCTACAACTCAGCAAGGCCTTCTGCGCTATGGGCGTGAACACTGAAATTTTTAAAACAGCCGTAACTCGACGAATTGACACACAAATTCCGCCGAACTTACCTCGATCTTCCAAACTCACGCTCCGTCAACAATACCTGTGGTAACTTTTCTCGAGTTATCATGTTTTGGATGTTTGACCTCACTGTGACCTTGACCTTTGACCGATTTTGACCAAAATCTAATCAGCGCTAGCCATCACCCTCCTGAATCACGTGGTGTAATTTGACATTGGTAGATTCTTCCATTCTTGAGTTATCATGCCTACAAACAAACAAACAAGCAGTCATAGACTGGTACTTACGAAATCGTCAACTTGACCTCTGACCTTGTCTAATAAAAGCTGTCTCTCGAGAAGGTAGCGACGCAAACCAGAAGTTTCTACGATGATTCTGTACCAAACCATCAAAAATCGAATATTTGACCTCACTGTGAGCTTGACCTTTGACCGATTTTGACCAAAATCTAATCAGCACTAGCCATCACCCTCCTGAATCACGTGGTGTAATTTGACATTGGGAGCTGCTTCCGTTCTCGAGTTATCGTGCCTACAAACAAACAAACAAACAGAAACGGAAGTCATCAATATACTGACGAAATCTTTAGATTTCGTAAGTAACAAACACACAAACAAACACACAAACAAACAAACAGAAACGGAAGTCATCAATATACTGACGAAATCTTTAGATTTCGTAAGTAACACACAAACAAACATGCAAACAAACACACAAACAAACAAACAGAAACGGAAGTCATCAATATACTTACGAAATCGAAAGATTTCGTAAGTAACAAACACACAAACAAGCACACAAACAAACACACAAACATACACACAAACAAACAAACAAACAGAAACGGAAGTCATCAATATACTTAGGAAATCGTTAGATTTCGTAAGTAACAAACAGAAAGAGGTGAAAACAGTAACCTCCATCCATCTTCGATGGAGGAGGTTAACAATAGTGGGAGCACTCGGAAGAGTGCAAAACCACCGCCGCTAATACTGCGAGGTCACTCAAGTAAACCTGATATCCTATTCATTCAATTTGATGTCAACAGTGCGCACAGAGTTATAGTTTGCAACTTTCCCTTTTACTTTGAACTTTTACATACTCAATTCATTCGTCATAACTAGATACCTTGAGACAGAAATTGATTTTACGTGGGTATATCCACCTGAAGTTCCAAAATCAGCCGCAATTATAATTTTGGCATGTTTTTTTTTGTTGGAAATCACTTATAACATGTAGAAATGCAATAAAAAAAAAAAATCGAAATTTTGTTGAAAAAAAATTTGCAAAATTTTTTTTTCTCCAACAATTTTCTTTGGGGGGGGGTTGGAAATCGCTTAAAACATGTAGAAACGCAAAAAAAAGAAATCCAAATTTTTTGAAAAAAAAGTTGCAAAAAATTTTTTTTCTCTAAATTTTTTTGGGGGGTTGGAAATCACTTAAAACATGTAGAAATGCAAAAAAAAAAAAATTCAAATATTTTTTCAAATTGGCCGCCATAGCGGCCATATTGGATTTTGGACCAAGTCCAAAATCTAATGGCATGATCCTTGGACCAGACCCAACACCCCCCACCCCACCAAGTTTCGTCGAAATCCGTCGAGGAGTTTTTCTGTAATACTGTTCACAAACAAACAAACAAACAAACAAACAAGCAGTCATAGACTGGTACTTAGGAAATGGTCATCTTGACCTCTGACTTTGTCTCATAAAAGCTGTCTCTGGAGAAGGTAGCGACGCAAACCAGAAGTTTCTACCATGATTCTGTACCAAAGCATCAAAAATCGAATGTTTGACCTCACTGTGACCTTGACCTTTGACCGATTTTGACCAAAATCTAATCAGCACTCGCCACCACCCTCCTGAATCACGTGGTGTAATTTGACATTGGTAGCTTCTTCCGTTCTCGAGTTATCTGTAACAAACCATCAAAAATCGAATATTTGACCTCACTGTGACCTTGACCTTTGACCGATTTTGACCAAAATCTAATCAGCACTAGCCATCACCCTCCTGAATGACGTGGTGTAATTTGACATTGGTAGCTTCTTCCGTTCTTGAGTTATCATGCCTACAAACAAACAAACAAACAAACAAGCAGTCATAGACTGGTACTTACGAAATCGTCAACTTGACCTCTGACCTTGTTGAATAAAAGCTGTCTCTTGAGAAGGTAGCGACGCAAACCAGAAGTTTCTCCGATGATTCTGTACCAAACCATCAAAAATCGAATGTTTTGGATGTTTGACCTCACTGTGACCTTGACCTTTGACCGATTTTGACCAAAATCTAATCAGCATGAGCCACCACCCTCCTGAATCACGTGGTGTAATTTGACATTGGTAGCTTCTTCCGTTCTCGAGTTATCGTGCCTACAAACAAACAAACAAGCAGTCATAGACTGGTACTTACGAAATCGTCAACTTGACCTCTGACCTTGTCTCAAAAAAGCTGTCTCTAGAGAAGGTAGCAACACAAACCAGAAGTTTCTACGATGATTCTGCACCAAACCATCAAAAATTGAATGTTTTGGATGTTTGACCTCACTGTGACCTTGACCTTTGACCGATTTTGACCAAAATCTAATCAGCACTAGCCATCACCCTCCTGAATCACGTGGTGTAATTTGACATTGGTAGCTTCTTCCGTTCTCGAGTTATCATGCCTACAAACAAACAAACAAACAAACAAGCAGTCATAGACTGGTACTTTCGAAATCGTCAACTTTTTTTTATTTTTTTATTTTTTTTTTGTATACCTTGGTCGAGGCTCGTATGAGAGCTAACACACAACTCACAGCAAGGAGGCATGAGACAAGAGGGGCGGGAGTGGAAGGGACAAAACAGTGGGGAACAGACACATTAGGTGAACTGTGGAAGGGAGAGGGATGGGGATGGGACGGGGAACATGGCGAAGAGAAGATGGACATTTCAGGGACTTTCAGGAAGGAAAGTAGGAGAAATGAAGGAAGTGGGCTTGGGTGGATTATCGGGGGTAGAAAAGATCGAGGATTTGGATGGGGGAAGATAAGAGGTGGTGGTGAACAGCTGTTTTGAAAGCCTGGAGGGAAGAATGGGAAAGAATAGAGTGAGGAAGTTTATTCCAAAGGCGGGAAAAAGAGGAATGAAAGAGTGAAGATGAGCAGTGATTCGTGATTTTGGTAGTTTTACCAGAAGGGGGTTGTTGGCGGACCTTGAGCGCCCTGTGGAAATGTGGTGGGGACAAATCGCAGAGAGAGCAGGGGGGCAAGGCTGGAGAGGAGTCGGTAGAAGACAGAAAGACCACCGACCAACCTGCGGTGATTGAGTGAGAGGCCCAAAGACTCAGATTCATTGCGGGAGATGCCGATGATCTTAAATGCCCTGGTTTCGACAGCGTGAAGCCGAGAAAGGTGGGAGGCAGGAGCACCAGCCCAGAGGGGAGAGCAGTACTCCATCAGGCTACGGACAAAAGCTTTGTAAGTGGTCAGGAGCTCAAGAGGGCCGAGGAAGGACTTAGCACGACGGAGGATTCCCAGTCGGCGACTGGCTTTTGAGGCGAGGTTGGAAATGTGACTTTCCCAGGAAAGGTCATGGCAGATAGTGAGACCTAGAAGCTTGAAAGAAAAGACTTCTTCCAGAGGATTGTTGAGAAAGTGGATGGGGGGTTTTGTAAACGGTCCTTTCGAAGAGACATAGTGAGAGTGTGAGATTTGTCTGGATTGAAAGACATGTTCCACGTGTTGGACCAGTTTGTGATTTTATCCAGATCTGCAGTGAGTGAAGAAGCTGCTGCTTGCCGGTCTGAGGGATGACAGATGGTACGGCAGAGGGTGGAGTCGTCGGCAAAGAGAAATAGAGGATTTTCCAGAGAGTCCGAGAGATCATTGATGAAAAACAGAAAAAGAACAGGGCCCAGAACGCTACCTTGAGGAACTCCAGCCTGCACAGGAAGAGGGGATGAAAGAACTCCATTTAGGGCCACACGTTGACTGCGACAGGAGAGGAAGTCTGCGAGCCATGAGTGGAGATGGCCTTGAATACCATCGGAAGAGAGTTTGGTGAGTAGTGCAGGGTGCCAGACTGTGTCAAAAGCACGTGATATGTCCAGGGATACGGCTCCGATTTCCTGTCTGGCATTGAGGACCTCCATCCATTGATGGGAGAGCAGAAGCAGCATATCCAGGGTTGAGTGACCTGGTCTGAAACCAAATTGATGATTGGAAATCAAGCCATTGGAGAAGAGGAAGGATTTCATATCTGAGGCGATGATGGATTCCATCACCTTGCTGATGATTGGGAGAAGGCTGATTGGTCTGTAGTTATAGGGATCTGTTTTTGCACCTTTTTTATGCAGGGCAGTGATGTGAGCAGATTTCCAAGCAGATGGCAAATGACCCTGGGCAAATGAGAGGGTGAATAGAACAGAGAGAGGGTGAGCAAGAGCAGAAGAGCAGGCTTTGAGGACACGTGGGCTGATGCCGTCTGGACCGGTTGCAGAATCTGACTCGAGGTTTGAAAGCAAGCTCTCCACCTTGTCAGGAGAAAAGGATACAGAGTCCAGGGACAGTTGGGTGCGACTGGGTAAAGTGGGTAGAGATAGTGATGGGTTTAGGACACAAGATTTAGCTGCAAACACCGAGTTTAGACATTCAGCTTTATCACGTGTGGAATCAGCAGTGCGGCCATTTGAGGTAAGGGAGGGGATGAAGGGGGAACATACACCAGAAACAGATTTGATTAAACGCCACCAGGATTTTGAGGAAGGAGAGAGGTATGAGAGTTCAGACTTGAGATGAGAAAGATGTTGTTTTCTGGCTCTCCTGAGGGTAGATACACACTTGTTCCGAGCTTTGTGGAAAGAACTGAGATTGCCCTCAGTTGGGTTTGCTTTCCATGAGGCAAAGGCAAGTTGTTTCAGGACAACTGCCTCGCCACAAGCTTCAGTAAACCAAGGGCGGGAGGAAGGGTAAGACAACTGAACACGAGAGGGGATAAATCTGTGCATGAGGGAGAGCAAGTTTCTTTGAAAGAATTCCCAGGATGAGTTGATGTTTGAGAAAGTAGTGATAGGAGACCAGTCTGTAAGTTTGATGGCTGCTCGGAGACCCTGCCA
Source organism: Eptatretus burgeri (assembly GCF_056783735.1). Classification (NCBI taxonomy): domain Eukaryota; kingdom Metazoa; phylum Chordata; class Myxini; order Myxiniformes; family Myxinidae; genus Eptatretus; species Eptatretus burgeri. The sequence continues at coordinate 63,208,553 of NC_140970.1, read as the reverse complement.
GTCGGCTTGAGTGAAATGCCAGACTCGACGGCGGTGAGGTGGTTCTCTGATAACAGCCAGAGAGATGTCCACTTTAACAACTTGACCTCTGACCTTGTCTAATAAAAGCTGTCTCTTGAGAAGGTAGCGACACAAACCAGAAGTTTCTACGATGATTCTGTACCAAATCATCAAAAATCGAATGGTTTGGATGTTTGACCTCACTGTGACCTTGACCTTTGACCGATTTTGACCAAAATCTAATCAGCACTAGCCACCACCCTCCTGAATCACGTGGTGTAATTTGACATTGGTAGCTTCTTCCGTTCTCGAGTTATCTGTAACAAACCATCAAAAATCGAATATTTGACCTCACTGTGACCTTGACCTTTGACCGATTTTGACCAAAATCTAATCAGCACTAGCCATCACCCTCCTGAATGACGTGGTGTAATTTGACATTGGTAGCTTCTTCCGTTCTCGAGTTATCATGCCTACAAACAAACAAACAAACAAGCAGTCATAGACTGGTACTTACGAAATCGTCAACTTGACCTCTGACCTTGTTGAATAAAAGCTGTCTCTTGAGAAGGTAGCGACACAAACCAGAAGTTTCTCCGATGATTCTGTACCAAACCATCAAAAATCGAATGTTTTGGATGTTTGACCTCACTGTGACCTTGACCTTTGACCGATTTTGACCAAAATCTAATCAGCACGAGCCACCACCCTCCTGAATCACGTGGTGTAATTTGACATTGGTAGCTTCTTCCGTTCTCGAGTTATCGTGCCTACAAACAAACAAACAAGCAGTCATAGACTGGTACTTACGAAATCGTCAACTTGACCTCTGACCTTGTCTCAAAAAAGCTGTCTCTAGAGAAGGTAGCGACACAAACCAGAAGTTTCTACGATGATTCTGCACCAAACCATCAAAAATCGAATGTTTTGGATGTTTGACCTCACTGTGACCTTGACCTTTGACCGATTTTGACCAAAATCTAATCAGCACTAGCCATCACCCTCCTGAATCACGTGGTGTAATTTGACATTGGTAGCTTCTTCCGTTCTCGAGTTATCATGCCTACAAACAAACAAACAAACAAACAAGCAGTCATAGACTGGTACTTTCGAAATCGTCAACTTTTTTTTTTTATTTTTTTATTTTTTTGTATACCTTGGTCGAGGCTCGTATGAGAGCTAACACACAACTCACAGCAAGGAGGCATGAGACAAGAGGGGCGGGAGTGGAAGGGACAAAACAGTGGGGAACAGACACATTAGGTGAACTGTGGAAGGGAGAGCGATGGGGATGGGACGGGGAACATGGCGAAGAGAAGATGGACATTTCAGGGACTTTCAGGAAGGAAAGTAGGAGAAATGAAGGAAGTGGGCTTGGGTGGATTATCGGGGGTAGAAAAGATCGAGGATTTGGATGGGGGAAGATAAGAGGTGGTGGTGAACAGCTGTTTTGAAAGCCTGGAGGGAAGAATGGGAAAGAATAGAGTGAGGAAGTTTATTCCAAAGGCGAGAAAAAGAGGAATGAAAGAGTGAAGATGAGCAGTGATTCGTGATTTTGGTAGTTTTACCAGAAGGGGGTTGTTGGCGGACCTTGAGCGCCCTGTGGAAATGTGGTGGGGACAAATCGCAGAGAGAGCAGGGGGGGGCAAGGCTGGAGAGGAGTCGGTAGAAGACAGAAAGACCACCGACCAACCTGCGGTGATTGAGTGAGAGGCCCAAAGACTCAGATTCATTGCGGGAGATGCCGATGATCTTAAATGCCCTGGTTTCGACAGCGTGAAGCCGAGAAAGGTGGGAGGCAGGAGCACCAGCCCAGAGGGGAGAGCAGTACTCCATCAGGCTACGGACAAAAGCTTTGTAAGTGGTCAGGAGCTCAAGAGGGCCGAGGAAGGACTTAGCACGACGGAGGATTCCCAGTCGGCGACTGGCTTTTGAGGCGAGGTTGGAAATGTGACTTTCCCAGGAAAGGTCATGGCAGATAGTGAGACCTAGAAGCTTGAAAGAAAAGACTTCTTCCAGAGGATTGTTGAGAAAGTGGATGGGGGGTTTTGTAAACGGTCCTTTCGAAGAGACATAGTGAGAGTGTGAGATTTGTCTGGATTGAAAGACATGTTCCACGTGTTGGACCAGTTTGTGATTTTATCCAGATCTGCAGTGAGTGAAGAAGCTGCTGCTTGCCGGTCTGAGGGATGACAGATGGTACGGCAGAGGGTGGAGTCGTCGGCAAAGAGAAATAGAGGATTTTCCAGAGAGTCCGAGAGATCATTGATGAAAACCAGAAAAAGAGCAGGGCCCAGAACGCTACCTTGAGGAACTCCAGCCTGCACAGGAAGAGGGGATGAAAGAACTCCATTTAGGGCCACACGTTGACTGCGACAGGAGAGGAAGTCTGCGAGCCATGAGTGGAGATGGCCTTGAATACCATCGGAAGAGAGTTTGGTGAGTAGTGCAGGGTGCCAGACTGTGTCAAAAGCACGTGATATGTCCAGGGATACGGCTCCGATTTCCTGTCTGGCATTGAGGACCTCCATCCATTGATGGGAGAGCAGAAGCAGCATATCCAGGGTTGAGTGACCTGGTCTGAAACCAAATTGATGATTGGAAATCAAGCCATTGGAGAAGAGGAAGGATTTCATATCTGAGGCGATGATGGATTCCATCACCTTGCTGATGATTGGGAGAAGGCTGATTGGTCTGTAGTTATAGGGATCTGTTTTTGCACCTTTTTTATGCAGGGCAGTGATGTGAGCAGATTTCCAAGCAGATGGCAAATGACCCTGGGCAAATGAGAGGGTGAATAGAACAGAGAGAGGGTGAGCAAGAGCAGAAGAGCAGGCTTTGAGGACACGTGGGCTGATGCCGTCTGGACCGGTTGCAGAATCTGACTCGAGGTTTGAAAGCAAGCTCTCCACCTTGTCAGGAGAAAAGGATACAGAGTCCAGGGACAGTTGGGTGCGACTGGGTAAGGTGGGTAGAGATAGTGATGGGTTTAGGACACAAGATTTAGCTGCAAACACCGAGTTTAGACATTCAGCTTTATCACGTGTGGAATCAGCAGTGCGGCCATTTGAGGTAAGGGAGGGGATGAAGGGGGAACATACACCAGAAACAGATTTGATTAAACGCCACCAGGATTTTGAGGAAGGAGAGAGGTATGAGAGTTCAGACTTGAGATGAGAAAGATGTTGTTTTCTGGCTCTCCTGAGGGTAGATACACACTTGTTCCGAGCTTTGTGGAAAGAACTGAGATTGCCCTCAGTTGGGTTTGCTTTCCATGAGGCAAAGGCAAGTTGTTTCAGGACAACTGCCTCGCCACAAGCTTCAGTAAACCAAGGGCGGGAGGAAGGGTAAGACAACTGAACACGAGAGGGGATAAATCTGTGCATGAGGGAGAGCAAGTTTCTTTGAAAGAATTCCCAGAATGAGTTGATGTTTGAGAAAGTAGTGATAGGAGACCAGTCTGTAAGTTTGATGGCTGCTCGGAGACCCTGCCAGTCGGCTTGAGTGAAATGCCAGACTCGACGGCGGTGAGGTGGTTCTCTGATAACAGCCAGAGAGATGTCCACTTTAACAACTTGACCTCTGACCTTGTCTAATAAAAGCTGTCTCTTGAGAAGGTAGCGACACAAACCAGAAGTTTCTACGATGATTCTGTACCAAATCATCAAAAATCGAATGGTTTGGATGTTTGACCTCACTGTGACCTTGACCTTTGACCGATTTTGACCAAAATCTAATCAGCGCGAGCCACCACCCTCCTGAATCACGTGGTGTAATTTGACATTGGAAGCTTCTTCCATTCCCGAGTTATCATTTTTTGGATGTTTGACCTCACTGTGACTTTGAACTTTGACCGATTTTGACCAAGATCTAATCAGCACGAGCCATCAGCCTCCTGAATCACGTGGTGTAATTTGACATTGGTAGCTTCTTCCGTTCTCGAGTTATCTGTACCAAACCATCAAAAATCGAGTATTTGACCTCACCATGACCTTGACCTTTGACCGATTTTGACCAAAATCTAATCAGCACAAGCCAGCACCCTCCTGAATCACGTGGTGTAATTTGACATTGGTAGCTTCTTCCGTTCTCGAGTTATCGTGCCTACAAACAAACAAACAAGCAGTCATAGACTGGTACTTACGAAATCGTCAACTTGACCTCTGACCTTGTCTAATAAAAGCTGTCTCTTGAGAAGGTAGCGACACAAACCAGAAGTTTCTCCGATGATTCTGTACCAAACCATCAAAAATCGAATGTTTTGGATGTTTGACCTCACTGTGACCTTGACCTTTGACCGATTTTGACCAAAATCTAATCAGCGCTAGCCACCACCCTCCTGAATCACGTGGTGTAATTTGACATTGGTAGCTTCTTCCGTTCTCGAGTTATCATGCCTACAAACAAACAAACAAGCAGTCATAGACTGGTACTTACGAAATCATCAACTTGACCTCTGACCTTGTCTCATAAAAGCTGTCTCTAGAGAAGGTAGCGACACAAACCAGAAGTTTCTACGATGATTCTGTACCAAACCATCAAAAATCGAATGTTTTGGATGTTTGACCTCACTGTGACCTTGACCTTTGACCGATTTTGACCAAAATCGAATCAGCACTAGCCATCACCCTCCTGAATCACGTGATGTAATTTGACATTGGTAGCTTCTTCTGTTCTCGAGTTATCTGTACCAAACCAACAAAAATCGAATATTTGACCTCACCGTGACCTTGACCTTTGACCGATTTTGACCAAAATCGAATCAGCACTAGCCATCACCCTCCTGAATCACGTGATGTAATTTGACATTGGTAGCTTCTTCCGTTCTCGAGCTATCGTGCCTACAAACAAACAAACAAACAAACTAACAAACAAACAAGCAGTCATAGACTGGTACTTACGAAATCGTCAACTTGACCTCTGACCTTGTCGAATAAAAGCTGTCTCTTGAGAAGGTTGCGACACAAACCAGAGGTTTCTACGATGATTCTGTACCAAACCATCAAAAATTGAATGTTTTGGATGTTTGACCTCACTGTGACCTTGACCTTTGACCGATTTTGACCAAATTTAATCAGCACTAACCATCACCCTCCTAAATCATGTGGTGTAATTTGACATTGGTAGCTTCTTCCGTTCTCGAGTTATCTGTACCAAACCATCAAAAATCGGATATTTAACCTCACTGTGACCTTGACCTTTGACCGATTTCGAACAAAATCTCATCAGCACTTGCCATCACCCTTCTGAATCACGTGGGGTAATTTGACATTGGTGGCTTCTTCCGTTCTCGAGTTATCGTGCCTACAAACAAACAAACAAACAAACAAACAAACAGAAATGGAAGTCATCAATATACTCACGAAATCTTTAGATTTCGTAAGTAACAAACAAACAGAAAGGAGTGAAAACAGTAACCTCCGATCTTCGATGGCGGAGGTTAAAGATATCATTACCAGCTCCTGTATCTTCCTCTGACCAAACTCTTCTGACATTTGCATCGAGAGACAGAAAAAGGAAATAGTACAGAAATTATTAGTTGAAAATGAAGTTTAATGAAGCCAATATTTAACCCACCTCGAGCTGACAGTTTCTTTGTGTTGATGATTTTTGCTGCAAACTCTTGTCCACTTGAAATTTTCACACATTTCCGTACAATGGAGAATGCACCCCTATGAAAAGCACAACAACAAAAAACAAACTCATGCCTGTGCTCATTGAGACGAATACCTGTACGTTCAATATTTTTGGAAAGATGATAAAGTACATAAACATGAACATATACACCACATGGGTGCATACACAAATGCAGACACACCCATGTGGGCTTGTCCACATACACTTACATACATTCCCAGGCAGGTACATGTACCATGTCCACAAACGACGATGCATGTACATTTGCCTAGATTCATAAATAAAGTGGAAACACACTCACACACATCCATACATTGGGACCACACTCTGTGCAGAGCGTTTGTGCTGCTTAAGCAGTCTCCTTGGCTATTGGGCACAATCCTGGATGGGTCACCACTCTGTCACAGGATACCAGCATGCTGGCACTCATTTTGCTGACCTCGGAAGGATGACAGGTCGAGTTAATCCCACCTGGTATTAATTCAACAGTTGAACAGGATCCCAAGCCCACCACACTCACATCAGATATCAAGCCCACCACACTCACAATTAAACCAACACCAGGCAAAGAAACACATATACACACATGTACACACATACATACACACATAAATACACACACATACACACATGTAAACACATGTACACACGTATACACACATATACACACACACATATACACACGCATGTGCCCGAAAAACACATACACACATAAACACACGTTTACACACACATATACATAAATATACACATATACACACATATACAGGTATACACACATCTGCACACACATGTTCATGTATATACACATATACATACATATACACATGTATACACACATATATACACACGTATACACACATATGCACACATATACACGTATACACACGTATACACATATATACAGGTGTACACACATACACACACATCTCCACACTTATACACACACATGTGCACATATAGATACATGGACAAACACCTCTCCACATTTATACACACATATACACACACATATACACATATACACACAAATATACACATATGCACACACATATACACATATGCACACAAATATACACATATGCACACACATATACACACATAAACATACACACATGTACACACGTATACACAGTCATACACACAAATTCACACATGTACACACGTATACACACATATACACAAACATATGCACACATATACACACACACACACGTGTACACACGTATACACACATATACACATATG